>NC_048302.1:55105026-55270251 GCF_013100865.1 Trachemys scripta elegans
AGGGCTATGTGACTTTGTGGCGGGGGAGGGCGGTTACAGATCCCCTGCTGCGTGGCTCTGATATCCAGGATAAAGACCGCTGCATAAGATCTCTAATGCAGCGGTCTTTATCCTGGATCACAGAGCCATGCAGCAGGGGATCTGTAACCATCCTCCCCCGCCACAAAGTCACATAGCCCCCACACACAGAGTCCCGAAAAGGAGGGGTGGCAGGATCCATTGAAACAACCAGTCCACCACTGCGGACCACTCTAGGAGCAGGAGCCTGTCATTCCTCCAGTTTAGAAGTGTTCTTTCCATCACTACGCCCGCTACCCACCACAGTCTGCGTCCGAGTTTCAACACTTTACCGCGAAATCCGTAATAAAGAAAACGGTGTTCATTAACAAAGTTCCATTTATTTTATTTTTAAGCGTGTGTTGGAAGCGGGGGGGGACGGGGTGAACGGGGAATGTAGCTGGAGAGGATAGTCAACAGTAAGTTGGTAAAGAAACGGGGGCAGGTTCAGCTTCTCTTTAAACAAACTTAATAGTCACAGGTTACCCTGCTCA
Source organism: Trachemys scripta elegans (assembly GCF_013100865.1). Classification (NCBI taxonomy): domain Eukaryota; kingdom Metazoa; phylum Chordata; order Testudines; family Emydidae; genus Trachemys; species Trachemys scripta. The sequence goes on from NC_048302.1 coordinate 55,105,578, forward strand.
CTGAGGAACCTAGTTTTCAAAGCCTCCCGGATGCACAGCACGTCCTGCTGGGCTCTTCTAATCACACGGCTGTCTGGCTGGGCGTAAGCAGCAGCCAGGTTATTCGCCACAGCCTCTCACCCCGCCATAAAGGTCTCCCCCTTGCTCTCACAGAGATTGTGGAGCACACAGCAAGCTGCAATAACAATGGGGATATTGGTTTCGTTGAGATCAGAGCGAGTCAGTAAGCTTCTCCATCTCCCCTTGAGACGTCCAAAAGCACACTCCACCACCATTCTGCACTTGCTCAGACGGTAGTTGAAGAGTTATTTTTCAGTGTCCAGGGCGCCTGTATAGTTTCATGAGCCAGGGAGTTAGGAGATAGGCTGGGTCCCCGAGGATCACTATAGGCATCTCCACATCCCCAAGAGTTATTTTCTGGTCCGGGAAGTAAGTACCTTCCTGCAGCCATCTAAACAGACCAGAGTTCCTGAAAACATGAGCGTCATGAACCTTGCCCGGCCATCCTACGTTAATGTTTGTAAAAGTCCCCTATGGTCCACCAGTGCTTGCAGAACCATTGAAAAGTAGCCCTTTCGGTTAATGTACTGGCTGGCCTGGTGGTCCGGTCCCAGGATAGGAATGTGAGTTCCATCTATAGCCCCACCGCAGTTTGGGAATCCCATCGCGGGGAAGCCATCTATGATGACCTGGACGTTTCCAAGAGTCACTACCTTTGAGAGCAGTAGCTCAACGATTGCGTTGGCTACTTGCATCAAAGCAATCCCCACGGTAGATTTGCCGACGCCAAAGTGATTCGCGACTAACCGGTAGCTGTCTGGCGTTGCAAGCTTCCAGAGCGGTATGGCCACTCGCTTCTGGACAGTCAGGGCTGCTCGCATCTGGGTGTCCTTGCGCTTCAGGGCAGGGGACAGCAACTCACAAAGTTCCAGGAAAGTTCCCTTCCGCATACGAAAGTTTCGCAGCCACTGTGATTCATCCCAGACCTGCAGCACTATGCGGTCCCACCAGTCCGTGCTTGTTTCCCGGGCCCAGAATCGCCGTTCCACAGCATCAACATGACCCATTGCCACCATGATGTTCACGGCGCGGGGTCCCGTGCTTTGTGAGAGGTCTGTGCCACTCTTAGACTTCATGTCCTCACCGTGCTGCTGTAGCCTCCTCGCCCGATTTGTCAGCATCTGCCTCTGGAAGAGGTGGATGATAAGGTGCGAGGTGTTGACAACGGCCATAACTGCAGCGATGGTTGCAGCGGGCTCCATGCTCGCAGTGCTGTGGCGTCCGCACTGTCACTCAGCAGAAAAGTGCGCGAACTGATTGCCCGCTGGCGCTTTCAGGGAGGGAGGGTGGGAGACGGTTGGATGACGACAGTTACCCAAAACCACCCTCGACACATTTTTTTCCCCAGCAGGCATTGGGGGCTCGACCCAGAATTCCAATGGGCAGCGGGGACTGCGGGAACTGTGGGATAACTGCCCACAGTGCACCACTTCCAATGTCGACGCTTGCCCCGTTAGTGTGGACTCACAAAGTCGAATTACTGTCCTTAGTGTGGATACACATGTTCGACTTTGTAATATCGATTCCACATATTCGATTTAAGTACAATCGAACTACTCTCGTAGTGTAGACATACCCTTAGTAAGAGAAATAATTAGGTTACTAACTTTGAAATAACGGTGCAGTAACAGCCATCATCACTCAACTGAATCTTAATTAGAGAACTCTTATACAATTTATGTGTGAAGAAAACTGACTCTGGGACTTGCCCTGGAATAAGAATATCTTGCTTAATCCAGAAGCTATTTTTGAAGCTTTGTTAAGTACTTTATTTTCTGCTAGCTGGAAAACAATCAGTGCAGCTTTCACCTTGTTTACAGACCTTATATGTATTTCCAAGTGGTGGTGGCAAGCCAATTATAGTAGCTTTGTAGTGGTGGGTGTATCAAATTAAAGTAGACCAGTAGTGAGACTGTGGAAGCAATGACTGCTGCCGCTACAGGAACCTGAGGGATCAGTAGCCGGCATTAAAATCAAAGTGAGATTAAGGATACAAGGGGTGAATGGGCATTAAGGAAAGATGAGTTCAATATTCATATTTGTCGAATGTAAATGAGGGTATTAGGGCACACTCTACTTTTGACACACTGGCATCTACCCCAGACTCTAGCTTGTAGGACCAGCTGCAGAAGGCAGGGACCATCAAACATTTAGAGAACTTTTTCTGGACTTCCTCTGTTCTGTGCTGATTGGCTGTTTGCTTCAACCCTTTCTTTCCCCCTCCCTCACAATCATTTCACCTCAATTTCACTCCAAACCTGCACTTCTAACCCTCTTCACCCTTGTCCTGTCCCCTCATATCCCCTTTCCCTTCAGTGTCCCCTCTTCCTTCACGCTTATTTCCATTTATCTGATTGCCATCACCCCAAAATCATGGAACTAACATGAGGTTTTCTGCCATCACATTGTTCACTCTGCTTGTGTGTAAGACATATCCTGTACCCCATGCTGTGCCTGTTTTTTCTGTTTAGCTTGTAAGCTCTTTAGGGCGAGAACCATCTACTAATTTGGGTTTGCACAATACCTTGCACAATAGTGATCACTTCTTGCTTGTCCTTGAGTACTACCGTAGTAAACATGACCAATAATAATATCAGCCTTTCGTGAAAGAGGCCTTGGTGTGTGTCTCCTTTTATTTTTCTTGGCGGGTTAAAGACTATTATTTGACTTTTTCCGCAGGAGTTGCAATGGCTAGCAGTTCCTAGCAATAACTGCCCTAATGGTCTCTGCTCCTGAGTGCCATTGGAGATATATGAACCTACGCTCAGGAAGACTGTTGCATTGCCTGGCAACATGAAGAGAGTACACATCCTTGTCACCAAGCAGCATAATGTTTTGCCTTTCATTGGAAAGACTGTCCAGTGAAATGAATGTAACCGTCACCATCCAAAAGTGTTACTTGTGTGCCATTGAGGCATACCTTAATGTGGAGCATTTTGGTTCCTCAACCCCAAAATAAGCTTCCATTAAAAGAAAAAAACTGAAATAAAAAAAGAGTGAAAAAGAAAATACGACAGGGGGAAAATGCTGGAAAAGAGGAAAAGTCTCAGTGAGAAGAGAATAGATAAGTTTAAGTATGGGGGAACGATGAGGGGAGGACAGAATAGCAAGAAGAAGTGGCAAAAACAGGAGAAAATGAAGATTACAAAGGAAAAAAATTGAAAGAAGGGCCAGACAAGAGTTCCATAAGGAAAGAAGGAAACCAGAGTCTACTAAGGAAAGAGAGCAAAGAGGAGAAGAGGAGTAAGGAAAGAATGAGACTCCTCCGAAGAATTCAGAAAATTTAATTGCTGTTGGAAGAGTGAAGAATGTATTCATTATTTTTCCTTCTTCAGCTTTATAAATGTTAAGGGTAGTTAACTGAATTTTATGTAGCTTAAAATGTATCTTTATATGTCGTATTGTAGTCTGTTCATATGGGGAACTCATTAAAGTGAAGTACCAATATTTGAATGTATTTTCATCATTTAGTTTTAAAGTAGACATGCCACAGTATTTTTATTTTAAAATTAAAAGGTAGTTTAATATAGGGTAGTATTTTAATATTTTTATCTGTCAAGCTAGTAATTATTTAAAAAAATAAAACTTAGTACTCTTTTGTCTTAAAAGCACTCTACGGACATAATCCTCACAATAGTCATGATAGGAGTCAGGGAAATTAGCTCTTTTTACAGATGGGAGAACCAAAGCAGAGAGGTGAAGATCTGCTCAAGACTGTAGAGTTGGTAAGGTGTGGCCACAAAGCAGCATTCTTAGCAACACTTCTAATTTCTGTTGATAGGCCACTGTTGCAGCAGAGTGCTCAAAACCTCTAGGACAGGCTGATAAAGCCATCTCTGAAGGCAAAGCTTTCCTCCCTTACCAGTCTTCAAGGAGGAGTGTGTAAGCGGATCCTCAAAGAAGGGGGGGGGAGGGAGGGAACCTTAGACTTAACAGACCTGTCTCAATGTTGGAAAACTTGATGTACCACCCCAAGTCCCCTTTGCCATGAAGATTGGGATTGTGGCAGAGCTTCATGAAACAGCCCATTCTGAATGCCTCTTGTTCTGGCATATGCTCATGCACCCTGCTTCTAGGGAAGATTTTACAGCAATACTTTGATTTTAATTCATCAAAGCACTTAAGCTTATGCTTAGTGTTAAGCACATGAGTAATCAATGACATCAGTGGGACTATACATGTGCTTAAAAGCTTTGCTAGATCGGGACTCTGAAAAGCAACCCTTCCACCCCCAAAAAATTTATGCTGTACCCTGGTGAAGGGCAACCTAGCAAGGAGTCTTCTAGACTGGCCAGGGAGTGGCTGGATTTTTTAAGTCCTTTCTTCATTCTATGGACAGGGCCGACGCAACCCATTAGGTGACCTAGGGTGCTACAATTTGGGGGGCGGCGACCGTGCCGGTATTTCGGGGCAGGCCCTTCTGTCACCTAGGGCGACAGAAAAGCTGGCGGCACTCCTGCCTATGGCAATGGGTCCCACTAGATAATTGTTGTACAGGGGGATCCTGGTGGAAAGGCAGCTTCATGATGTAGCAATTCACTGAAAACAAATCAGTGCATTCATTTTTTAAAAATCTTCTATTTTGTGAGTCTTAAAAAGTAGCTTATTACAGAGAGGAGGCTGTGTATGTGATCTTGTTCCAATTGTGCAACAGCTGCTGAGATCAAAAAGAACTGAGCATGGTTCAGGGAATTGTAGTACATGGCTCCAAGAAAATAAAAATAGTGTAAATCATCAGATCAGTGTAAAAAAAAAAAAAGTCTCAAAGTCTGAAAGCAGCCTGTCAAAACATTGACTACAAATACATCCATGCACACATGCATTGCATGCAAGTGGACAATTCTTCTTTCTGTGTTTTCACATACAATAGATTACAGTGGAATACTTCTTTCAACTGCATATAAAATTTCCAAATGGAGTAGACTTCTGTTCTTTTTGAACAAAATGCAGCATTGACAAAGTTCCGAAGTAGGCAAACAGAAATGAGAATAGTAAGTGGAATTCAGATGACTAATACTCTCTTTGGGGCTAGATGGCAAGGCTTGTTAAGGTACTGACTTGCATGTGTTTAGCCTAAGGAGATCACTTTGGAGGGCTCCAGAAGGAATGCTGCTAAATGTATTTGGTAATAAAAGGAAATACCAAGTCAGGAAATTTTGCCAGAAAATGCTCTGAGAAAATGTAATCACAGCATTTTTGAAGATGTGAAAAAAGTTAAACCCTTCCATAGATTGAGCATTCCCTGGAATTATCTATCCTCTGCTGCAGCTTCCTTTCATAAACAAAGTGCAGAATTTACAAGATTCCATCTTGTTGTTCTCTAGTGTCTGTTCTTCACTAGACCCACTAAATCAACCCCTGCTGTATCGATTGCAGCAGCGTCGATTTCCCCGTAGTGAAGACCAGCCCTCAGCCAAGTGGGTGTGAGTACCTAATTTGGCCCAGTGTTTCTGCCTATGTTCTTCATGAATTCTAACCCACTTTTGCTTTATTGAAGATGTCTTTAGAATCATGTGTCTGATCCATTTTAGCAGCATTTCCCACCTAGCACAGTCAATATGTATTCCTTTTGTTGCAACAGTTGTTTATTTGTGTTGTGGTCATGCCATCTGTCATCAGTCAAGGATCAAGGCCTTATTGTGGTAGGTGTCATACACAATATAATTAAAACATGGTCCCTGCCCCAAAGCACTTATGAGCTAAGTATAAAACAAATGAGAAGAGCTGGGTATAACAAATAGACTGGGGAGCACAACATATGTTTATTTATGAAGGAGTTCTGTAGCTGCAAACTACAAACTGAATTAAAGATACAAATCCTTTTTGTTGCCTGGAAGGAAAAATAGTAGCAGGATTCTTACTATGATAGTCAAGACCTGTTACATGTAATTCCACTCTCAAAGATCATGCTTTAAACCATTTCATTCCCATGTTTCATACAACTAAAACTTTGATGGATAGATTGAATGTTGCCTGTATTCTCCATGTATAATTTTTCACAGATGCCTGTATTTCATTTTGGAGATCTAAGTATACTCTCTCTCATCACTAAAGATAAAATGGGGGAATTGTCTAGTTAGGTTTGGTGAAGCTATTCTTTGGCTACACCCTAGCTGAGTTTTATAACATTCCCTTTTATCTTTGCAGCTGCCTCTTATTCCCTTTGCCAAGAAAGAGGCATTCACATTCTCTTCCGGAATTCTTTATTTGCTCTTTTAGTAACTAAATATGTATGTTGTATTTGGGAAAGCTGTGAAATAGGATTATATTGAGTAAATCACCCTCTTGTTTAAAGGCATTAATTGTTCCTTTAAATCTCTCATAACTAAACAAGATGCATAGAGCCTGCTGTACATGGCTATGATTTAAAGAGAGACCCTTTCCTTTTTTTTTTTTTTTTTTAATTCTCATTGATGCAAGTACTATTACTAGTAAAGTACCGTAATGAGAAGGTGGATTTCTTCTCACACCATGGACAGATGTGTGGCTATTTCAATCCTGACACATTAGTTGCTAACTCTCTCTCCTCCACCCTTCAAAGAATAGCAACAAAATTTAGTGGCTTATCACAGTCTGTTCATTGCTATCAGGAGCATTCATGTCGTGAATTGTTAAAATGTGGAACAAGATCAGGATACAGAAGAAGCTGCAGTTTTTTAACTAGGAATGCTACTTTCAGAAAAGGCTGAGTCAGCAAACTCATAACTTGCAAGTGATCAAAGGACACAAGCTTTAACCTTGTTTCCCCCCCACACCCTTTTCACAGCTGGCCTGGTAGACAGCAATCTCTTGTTTTAGAGTCTATGTATAGTTTCTGCATTATAGTACAAATATGAGCCACATAGTTTAAGGAGAAAGGCAGGCCAATTGAATGGTGTAAGAGTATACAGACACCATCATGTGGCACTGAAATTTTGCCCAACTGATAGTGCTTTTGGCAACTTGTCAGGAGCTCAAGGACATTGTATTAAGAGGAGCTGACAGCAGATGTTCCATTTTTAGTGTGGAGTTGAGACCCATGGACTCCACAAATCCCAGCAAGCAGCACTGAATATGAGCGACCAGGCTGCTGGGGCAGATTTTCTGTAAATTGCATCTTTGTACTGAAGACAAAGATGTGTGGAACTTCCTTTTAGAGCTCCATGGGCAGTCCCTGAAATACAGTGCTCTCAGTGTTGCCTGATATAATCTATTGATTATATACTGATTATTATATTGCTTGCTTAAGAATTCTCAGTTAGCATTCTGAGGCTTGATAGGTTCTTGTCCTAAGATCTGGCCCAATATTATTAAAATTACTGTTAAATTGGGAACCCCAATGTGCATTGTTGCAACACTTACACGTAGGAAATCTCACTATATTTATAATTGTTTTATGAATACAGTTAGCAAAGTCACAAACACTCTAACCCAGCAAGGTAAAAAGAGATAATACAATACACCTGAACATCCATATACTCTCACCATCCCTTGCAGAACAACCTAAAATGTTAGTCATGGTCTTCCTCCTCCTCATTTCCTTCCTCATCAACACCACCACTGGTTGTGTTGTGTTAAGAGGAGCTGACAGCAGATGTTCCATTTTTAGTGTGGAGTTGAGACCCATGGACTCCACAAGTCCCAGCAAGCAGCACTCCATCTGAATATGAGCGACCAGGCTGCTGGGGCAGATTCTCTGTAAACTGCATCTCCAAAGGCACACAGCCTGGGATATAGGTTTTATAATGTGTTATTTTAACATCACTAAACCTAATGCATATTCAGTAGGAGTTTCACTCCCTTTTCTTTATTTATAGTTTCTCTCCCTAACTCATGTTGGGATGTCCTTCTCCCATAGGTTATTAATCTTTGTACTTCAATCTTATTAGTATAAAAATAATTCAGAGGTTCTTAACCTTTACTGCAGCCTGCACCCCTTTGGTTCTCAAAAATATAGTCTCACACCCCTTATCAAAAATCATTAAAGTAGCTCAGTTCTTTAAACCTAGATATATCATAATTATAGAATGAAAGAGAATTATATATTTATTTTAATTTTGCAGTTAAAATTTAATGCAGTAATCGTTAAAAATGTATAATGTTAAAAAATACATAGCTTTGATGAAACAAAGTAGTTGTACTTATGTGCCTGTGCTTAATTTGTATTTCGATGATTTACCTTCTAAAAAAATCTGGCCTGTCTCACACCCTCAGGGGGTGCGTGCACCCCAGGTTAAGAACCACTGCATTAGTTAGTTACCATGGCAAACTGGTGGTCAGACATCAGCTGATGTCACTAACTTAAAATATTCCAAGTGGATATAAATTAGCATCTTGTAGTTACCTACCAGCAGTTTTGTCATTCAGCATTCTATATTACGATATCTTATGATTTAGGGTTACTCTTTGTTAGCTACTTATGCTAAGACTTTTTTGGGCCTTATGTCTTGATTAGTTTAGCTAGGCTATTGTCTTACAAGCCTTGAGGCTCATTGCATTACTGCCTTTACTTATACCTATGCATTACCTAGTAAATACTTATACCTATAGGCTACATCGGCCAATGATGGTTCCTGTTTCACTCTAGTTATGACTTTTTACCTATTGACTCTTCAGGCAGTCCACTTGGTTGCATTGGTCAGAAAATTTTTCAGACTTAAGAATTATGGATACTGTATAATCACATACAATGTGTTGCAATAAGATTCAAGCATCAAAGTCCAGAGGTGCACATTTTCATCCTGTTTAATCCCATGGAAGCCAATGCACGGAAAATCACATGACCAATGGCTGCTGGACTGTATGTTAGCGAAGCTGGCCTACCTGTATCTGGACCACAGAGTGGTGACCCTGGGGAGGTAAGCAACTTTACAATTGCAATTAAAATTATTGCTAAATTTTATTGGACAGTCACATAATTCAAGTTTTGGTGAAAAACCTTTTTTAAAAGTTGTACAGATTTAATATTAATAGAACTCTTAACCAAATTAACCATATTAAAATCAAAAAAGTTCTGTTTGGATACAAATATTTCCTTATAGTATTCATAACACGTATCAAATTCTGGAAATAAGATCCAGAACGTGAAACAATCTAGACGCTGGGGTAAAGACAAAAGTGAAACTGATCTATTGTCCTCCAAATTGAATGAAATGCAAAAAATAAAAAGTATGTATTATGAAAAAAATATTTTAAATGTTTAGTTTTAGCAATCTCTTAGAACAATAACTTTGGTGAAGAAATGTGATTTTAAAATAACATTTTGGCCTATCCTGCTAAATGTTAATCTTTTACATTGGTTATACAGTACTATAATTTCCATAGCAATGTTTTTAGCTAATAAATAAAGTTTAGAAGTTGCTGTGATACCGAATTTTTTCTCGTTGTTGTTAGAATTATGAACCATGGTTGTGTCTAGAATATTACTTTGAAGCTTGAGTTGTCCTTTCCGTGGAAGAATTTATCAAAGGTACATAGTATTATCTCCATATATTTCACCTTGCACATCCTAACGTGCTTTTGTTTCTCTGTCTACACTAAAGCATTGACTTATCATGCATGCTTTGTTGCTTTACATTGCAGAAAAATGATCCACCGTCTTCATTGCCTCAAGGGATAAACTGGGTGTAGATTCCAGCAGAGTAAGTTCATATTGTGAACCAGTAACGTAATTTGCCTTTTATCCTGAGCGTTGGTATGTTTCTAATAAGTATTTTTTGTTTTTGTACAGGTTGCTGAGTATAAACCCAGTTACCTTATCACCATGTCCAACAAAAGCCAAACCAGCAAAGAAGAATTTTTGGGGATGATGAGGTTACCCTTGAGTACTATTTACTGTATAACATATTCTTAGGCCTCCATACATTGGAAAGGCAGGGAGGAGCAGTTGGCATGTAGGGCACATGGGCCGAGCAGTACACCTGGCCTAAATGGAGAACTGTTGTTATATCTTGAATAAAGATCACTTGAAATAGATGTGTGTCTTTTTTCCTTTTATTTACCAATTGTAGTGCACCCGTGTACTGAAGGGAAATTACTAGATACAAACTTGTGTTATTGTATTGAATGTCTTGAGGAGCACCAAATATAATACTGTAACAGAGATCATTATCCTGGTGACAAAGAGCCACCAGTCCATGACCCCAAGTGACCCTACTGTTCCAGTATCCTGTAAAAGGGATTAGATGTCAAATTACAGATTTGTGATTCTTGCTTGTATACACAGGGCTGAATTAACTGCTTATTCCATGTAGTGAATACGATGAGAATGGTGGGTTTTTGCCTCATGACAAAAGCCAGGGACAACATTAAGATCTTGGAGATTTTCTTTAAGATTCTCCTCCTTCACAATCTTATGGCCAAATTTCCCCATATTCTCTCTTATTTTCATCTCACCCAGCTTTTCTACTTACTGTTTCTATTCCACTGATTTCGGGTGAACTTGTCACTGCTGCAGTGGTCCAAATAAAAAAGATGGTGTCATGGCTAGATTGGCTCCTAGTAAACATACTGAAGTTCATTTAATTATCTTTTCCTGAGATCAGAGAGACTAGATTTACTAGATTGGTGTCCTAGTATAGCAGCAGAACCCACAGTTCCACATATAATTCATGGCTGACTAAAAAATTGTGAATTACCCCAGCTGAATTAGGGGCTTCCTTGGCTGTAGGTTTTGTGGGCCCCAGGAGCAAGCGCTCTAGTAAGAATTGGGAATCTGGAAACAGAATGAATTAGAGAGGAGTTAGCATTAATCTGGTATAATCTCTAACACCATCTGTTGTTCAGTTTGGGGAGTGCAGCAAAATGTTTTTGTCTATTGCCATGTGGCATCTCTACTTGTGCAGTGGTCACCAACCGGTCGATCATGATCGACTGGTCGATCCTGGAGAATCTCCCAGTCGATCACAATCATCGGTGATGTAGCGGGGCTGCTGCTAAGGCAGGCTCCCTGCCTGCCGCAGTGCCATGCCGCTTCCGGAAGCGACCAGCATGCCCTTGCGGCCCGGGGCAGGGGAGGGGCGTGCAGCGGTCTCCACATGCTGCTCCTGCCTGCAAGTACCTCTCCTGCAGCTCCCATTGGCTGGAAATGGGGAACTGCCCCTCTCTGCTGCAGGGGCGGTGCCTGCAGAGAGGGGCAGCGTGTGGAGCCATGTGCCCCCACCAGGGGCCGGAGGGGCATGTTAGCCCCTTCTGGGAGTGGCGAGGGGCCCAGGCAGGCAGGGAGCCTGCCTTAGCCCCGCTGCGCCTTCAACTGGGAGCCGCCTGAGGTAAGCACCTGTACTCCCTCCTGCACCCCAACCCCCTGCCCCATCCCTGACCCCCCTCCCAGAGCCAGCATCCCATACCCCCTCCTGCACCCCAACACTCTGCCACAGCCCGAAGCCCCCTCCTGCGCCCCAACTCCCTCTCAGAGTTTACACCCCTCACCCCCTCCTGCACCCCAACCTCCAGCCCCAGGCTCAGCCTGGAGCCCCCTCCCATACTGTGAACCCCTCAGCCCCAGCCCAGAGCCCGCACCCCCTCCCAAACCCCTGCCCAGTGAAAGTGAGTGAGGGTGGAGGAGAGCAAGTGACAGAGAGAGGGGGAGATGGAGTGAGCGGAGGTGGGGAGGCTTCAGGGAAGGGGTGGGGCAGATCCTAAGTTGCCCTTAAATTCAAAAAGTGATCTTGGGCGTAAAAAGGTTGGAAACCACTCTGCTAGTGGAATACAGTTGAAGGAACATATTGAATTTAGCTTATTATTCTAAGGCCTGGTCTACACTAACCCCCCAATTCGAACTAAGGTACGCAACTTCAGCTACGTGAATAATGTAGCTGAAGTTCGAAGTACCTTAGTTCGAACTTACCTCGGTCCAGACGCGGCAGGCAGGCTCCCCCGTCGACTTCGCGGTACTCCTCTCGCCGAGCTGGAGTACCGCAGTTGACGGCGAGTACTTCCAGGTTCAACTTATCTCGTCCAGACAAGACGCGATAAGTCGAACCCAGAAGTTCGATTTGCTTGCTGCCGAACTACCGGGTAGTGTAGACCTACCCGTAGAAATGTATCTGGAAACCTTAAGGGGTCTATGGTTAGAAAACTGAATAACTGCAGTACAGGAACGGTCTTAGCACTGTAGTTATCAAGACTGATTTGTTAGTTGTGGTTTGTATCTAAGATGGTTAGTGGTTTGTTTAGTTCAGTAATGTACCCTTTCTGTACTACAGAACAGAAAGAAATCAGTCAAGCATCCCAGTGTTTAAAAAGCCCACCAAAGAGGCACATCTCTTTCCTATAGCTTTTCTACAGTAGTCCTGAAGACTGACTCAGAAACAAGATGAGTATGTAAATAATCCCTACATTAAAAACAGATTAAAAGAACCTCTTAAAAGTAAAATTTTCTCTCATATTTTATCAGTATATTAAGGAGGAGCTGAGAGTAGTTTTTGATTGTTGCCTGATATAATTGTGTTGGTGCTCTGAGTCTTGGTAGATGGACAGATTAGGTACATACCTGTGTAAATCATATATATTGGTAGCTTCAGTGTCTTGCACTAACTGGTTTAATGCTGATAAAATGACACTAGGGCCTTGTCTACACTACGAGAGTAGTTCGATTTTACTTAAATCGAATTTTTGGAATCGATATTGCAAAGTCGAACGTGTGTGTCCACACTAAGGACAGTAATTCGACTTTGTGAGTCCACACTAACGGGGAAAGCGTCGACATTGGAAGCGGTGCACTGAGGGCAGCTATCCCACAGTTCCCGGAGTCCCCGCCGCCCATTGGAATTCTGGGTGGAGCCGCAAATGCCTTCTGGGTAAAAAAAAAAGGGGCCAGGGTGCTTTTGGGTAACTGTCGTCATCCGTCCATCACTCCCGCCCTCCCTCCCTCCCGGCGGGAAATCATTTCGCGCACTTTTCCAGTCATTGACAGCGCGGACGCCACAGCACTGTGAGCATGGAGCCCGCTGCAACCATCGCTGCAGTTGTGGCCGCTCTCAACGCCTCGCAGCTTATCATACAGGTTGCCCTGAGGCAGATGCAGAAAAGTCAGGCGAGGAGGCTACGTCAACGCGGTGATGGCCTGAAGTCTGAGAGTAGCACAGACCTCTCAGAAAGCAGGGGACCCAGCGCCGAGGACATCACGGTGGCAATGGGTCATGTTGATGCTGTGAAACGGCGATTCTGGGCACGGGAAACAAGCACTGAGTGGTGGGACCGCATAGTGCTGCAGGTCTGGGATGAATCACAGTGGCTGCGAAACTTCCGCATGCGGAAGGGAACTTTCCTTGAACTTTGTGAGTTGCTGTCCCCTGCCCTGAAGCGCAATGACACCCGGATGCGAGCAGCCCTGACTGTCCAGAAGCGAGTGGCCATAGCCCTCTGGAAGCTTGCAACGCCAGACAGCTACTGGTCAGTCGCGAACCAGTTTGGGGTGGGCAAATCTACCGTGGGGGTTGTTGTGATGCAAGTAGCCAAGGCAATCGTTGATGTACTGCTGCCAAAGGTAGTGACCCTGGGAAACTTGGAGGCGATCATAGATGGCTTCGCAGCGATGGGATTCCCAAACTGCGGTGGGGCCATAGATGGAACTCACATCCCTATCCTGGCACCGGAACACCAGGCCAGCCAGTACATTAACAGAAAGGGCTACTTTTCCATGGTGCTGCAAGCACTGGTGGACCACAGGGGACGTTTTACCAACATCTACGTGGGATGGCCGGGCAAGGTTCATGACGCTCGTGTTTTCAGGAACTCTGGTCTGTTTAGACGGCTGCAGCAAGGTATTTACTTCCCGGACCACAAAATAACTGTTGGGGATGTGGAGATGCCTATAGTCATCCTCGGGGACCCAGCCTACCCGCTAATGCCCTGGCTCATGAAGCCCTATACAGGTGCCCTGGACACTGAAAAAGAACTATGTACCCTGCCAAAGGTGACTGTCCTGTCCAATTACCAACCCCCTTTCCCCCCCTCCTCCAAAAGAACATGATGGAAACAGTAGTTAACAGAAACATATTTTTTATTATCAACTACACATGGAACTGGGAAGTGAAACTTGGACGGGGGCTTGTGTCAGGCGGGAAGGAAAGAACTTGTCAAACTTTGGGGAATGAGAGCCTTCTGCTGCTCGAGCTCTCTGCAGGGGTGGAGTGAGAGTTAGCAGGGACTCTGCCGCCTCTCCTTCTGTGCACTTTGGGTGAGGGGAGTATGGGACTTGGTGGCGGGGGAGGGCGGTTAGAGATGGACTGCAGCGGGGCTCTGTCCTCCTGCCTCCGTTCCTGCAGAACATCCACAAGGCGCCGGAGCGTGTCCGTTTGCTCCCTCAGTAGTCCAAGCAGGGTTTGAGGCTTGGTCTACACTACCCCCCTAATTCGAACTAAGGTACGCAACTTCAGCTACGTGAATAACGTAGCTGAAGTTCGAAGTACCTTAGTTCGAATTAGTTCGAACTTACCTTGGTCCACACGCGGCAGGCAGGCTCCCCCGTCGACTCCGCGGTACTCCTCTCGGCGAGCTGGAGTACCGCAGTCGACGGCGAGCACTTCCGGGTTCGACTTATCACGTCCAGACTAGACGCGATAAGTCGAACCCAGAAGTTCGATTTCCAGCCGTCGAACTACCGGGTAAGTGTAGCCAAGGCCTGAGTCGCCTGCTGGTCTTCCTGACGCCACCTCTCCTCCCGATCCATGTTGGCTTGGTGCATTCGGGTCAAGTTCTCCCGCCACTGGGTCTGCTGTGCTGCCTGGGCTCTGGAGCAGGCTATAAGCTCTGAGAACATGTCCTCCCGTGTCCTCTTCTTCTTATGCCTAATCCTCCCTAGCCTCTGGGAGTGTGATGACAGGCTAGGTTGTGAGACAGTCGCAGATGGGGCTGTGGGAATGGGAAAAAGGGAGTGAATTCCTCAGAAAGATAAATGTAGTTGTGAACAAAGAACATAGTCTTTCTCTGTGAACAGGACCATGCACAGCACCTATCACATGCGCACTCAGCACAAGGTCGAATTCTCGGCCTTCGCATTCAGTGTCTGGGGTTTTGCAGAGCACATTTGAGAACCGTGTCAGGACAACGGAATTGCTCTTGCACGCAGACATGGTAAGCCGTAGATTCATGGCAGCTTAAAACTTTAATATTAGCAATGGCCTCATTTCACATTGAAATCAATGTCGGTCCCTGCTGCCAGCAATCCGGCAAGCAGGAAGTCTGCTCCTGTGCCACACCCTCGCGGCTGTCCCCGGGAACGATCCCTTTCGGCTGCCCCTCTCCCGCCTCCACCGCGTGGCTGCAAACCAGCGGTTACAGTTCTGTAAAGGAACACTAACATTCCCCTACCTCATTCAAAGCAGGTCATCATGAGCGACATCACCCTCATGAGGATCTCTGAGAGCGACAGACAGAGAATGCTCCGGGAAAACCTCCAAAGACCAGGGCCGTATGCCGCCATGCTGTGCCAAGCAATGATTCCGGAGTACTTGCTAGTCTCGTGGCGCGGCAACGTGTCCTACTACGGAGGACCCAATAAGGCCGCTCTCCCCAAGAACCTAATGCAGCGGATTTCAAATTACCTGCAGGAGAGCTTCCTTGAGATGTCCCAGGAGGATTTCTGCTCCATCCCCGGACATATAGACCGCATCTTACTGTAGCTGCAGTAGCAGGGACTAAACAGTAGAGCGGCTTGGGCAGGACAATCATGCAAAACCGGACATTGCTAGATTTTTTTCAAATAGTTGCACTGCCCATGACTGAACCGTTAAGTTAATCAAACTAATCATGAGAAACCCATTTTTTAAATTGTTAATAATCATGTTCTGTTACAAATAAATGTTTAGATGTTTACAACACTTACTGGATGATCCTTCACCAGATTCTGTGTCCGGGGTAACGGCTGGGGAGGGTTGGTAGGGGATCTCTGTAAGGGTGATGAAGAGATCCTGGCTGTCGGGGAAATCAGCGTTGTGAGCGCTGTCGACTGCCTCGTCCTCCTCATCTCCTTCCTCATCTTCCCCGTCCGCTAACATGTCCGAGGATCCGGCCGTGGACACTATCCCATCCTCAGAGTCCACAGTCAGTGGTGGGGTAGTGGTGGCGGCCGCACCGAGGATGGAATGCAGTGCCTCGTAGAAACGGGATGTCTGGGGATGGGATCCGGAGCGTCCGTTTGCCTCTTTGGTCTTCTGGTAGCCTTGCCTCAGCTCCTTGATTTTCACGCGGCACTGCGTTACATCCCGGCTGTATCCTCTCTCTGCCATGTCTTTAGAGATCTTCTCATAGATCTTTGCATTCCGTCTTTTGGATCGCAGCTCGGAAAGCACGGACTCATCGCCCCACACAGCGATGAGATCCAAGACTTCCCGATCAGTCCATGCTGGGGCCCTCTTTCTATTCTGAGCTTGCACTGCCATCAGTGCTGGAGAGCTCTGCATCGTTGCCAGTGCTGCTGAGCTCGCCACGATGTCCAGACAGGAAATGAGATTCAAACTGGCCAGACAGGAAAAGGAATTCAAATTCAAATTTTCCCGGGGCTTTTCCTGTGTGGCAGTTCAGAACATCCGAGCTCTTACTGCTGTCCAGAGCGTCAACAGAGTGGTGCACTGTGGGATAGCTCCTGGAGCTATTAGCGTCGATTTCCATCCACACCTAGCCTAATTCGACATGGCCATGTCGAATTTAGCGCTACTCCCCTCGTCGGGGAGGAGTACAGAAGTCGAATTAAAGAGACCTCTATGTCGAACTAAATACCTTCGCGGTGTGGACGGGTGCAGGGTTAATTCGATGTAACGGCGCTAACTTCGACATAAACGCCTAGTGTAGACCAGGCCTAGGAGATAAGTGATGCTAACAATAGTGAGAGCTAAATTTCAGAGTGTTGGTTTTTTACTGTAAGTCCAGTACTGTTTGACCCCACAGCCTCACATGTATACATCACATTGTGTGACTGTAATTTCCCTATGCTCTTGAAGTTTGAGCAATAGGTTTTTATCCATACTAAAACTAGGTAATTTAGTGGCCAGAGTTCACCCCTGTAATTGTGTTCATACAAACTAATCTCTGTGCTGTCATTACTTCTGGAATCCATGTGAGCAATTACCTTTTATTTGAAGGGAGACTCCTGTGGAGTAACAGGGGGATAATGATTTTTATGAAGTAATGTTATCCTAGCTCTGCTTTGATGTTGGTGGCTTGCTTGGGATGGGATTCCATTCTGTTAGATATATTTACAGTAGCCGTACCATGTGACTCGATGA
The DNA here is from genome assembly GCF_013100865.1 of Trachemys scripta elegans. Taxonomy (NCBI): domain Eukaryota; kingdom Metazoa; phylum Chordata; order Testudines; family Emydidae; genus Trachemys; species Trachemys scripta. Next base: position 55,122,842 of record NC_048302.1, read on the forward strand.
ACCTAGAATACCCTCAGAGACCTGATCAGTTATGCCTCCACACTGTCCTTCGAGTCAAAGCCTCAAAGAAGGGTTTGTAAAATACCACACAGTACAACTGATCATATGTGCTAAACTTCACTTTTCAATCATATGTCTTGATGCATCCCATCTTCTGTCTATACATTACCTACTTTAGATTGTAAGCTTTTCAGGGCAGGGACCTGGTGTTGCCTATAAAGCATTTAGCACACTTCCAGTAATATCTAAATGACTGATAAAAACAAAGGTGAATTTAATTTAACACTCCCCCTTTCCTCACAGTTTAGCTATACCAAACTTTATTCTAATTCCCAATAGATCTTAAAATTAGTGTATTTAGGCAGCAGCCAAGTATCAGTTAAGACACGATGAAAGGAATTTCTGTTTTGGAAAGGTGAAGTAATATCTTGGACCAACTTCTGTTGGTGAGAGAGACAAGCTTTTGAGCCACACAGAGCTATCACCAATAAAAATTGGTCCAATAAAAAATATTACCTGACCAACCTTGTCTCTCTAATATCCTGGGACCGATATGGCTACACCAACACTGCATACAAGGAAAGGTGAAGTCAGTTACAGGAACTTGGGGAAAGTGAAAAAAGGGAAGTCAATGACAGCCACATGTGCACCTTCAGTGGTAGAGTTTGGCCATTCTGCTTGTTTCGCAAACACTGACTCTGAGAAAGTGTGGTGTGAGCTGAAACTTTGGCCTGCAGAGACAGATTACGGTTGTAGAAAAGACAGATCTAGTTATGAAGGGCTACATTATATATCACATTTGTCTAATAAAAAGAGGAAAAGGCTAAAAAAAAAAGCTTGAGTTGTTGGCCTACATGAAAAGAGGAAAGATGGACCCCAAAACACATGTTCTAGTACATTAGGACAGAACTTAGTTTTGTGCGGATCTTATACTAAATAGTCCCTAACATACATACATTTTAGCATATATAGAGCCCGATACTGCAAAACTTAATGCTGTGAATTTGTCAAATGGAGTCCTTCAGGACTACTCACACCAGGAAGCACAAAGCACAGCAGTGTTTGGAAGATTGGACCCCATGGTTAAGTGTGAATTGCTGTATTGCTGATGGTCAGGAGTTTGGATTTCTCCACTCTATATCGAACTAACTGTTTTTTTGAAGATTGGAGAACTCCTGGAAATTTCTAAAGCCCTCTTCCTCAGCACTGAGGATGGAGATGACTGAAATTTGGCAGAAAACACTATATTGCATAAGACCAGAGAAACATTGAAATTGTGTTACTTGTACTCATGCTGTAATTCCTGAGTGTAGGGGCTACAAGCTGCATTGTGCTGTCCAAGAGCTCTCTCTAGAAGTAATTTGTGTTTCCTAGATTAAAAATACACCTTTTCTGGAAACGTTCCCTATTGACCTTCCATACCCCAGAAATAAAATTTCCCTTCTGACCTGGCCTGAGCAGCTTGGGGAGGCGGATAAAGGAAGAGACGGGGTTGTGGCTTGATGTCCAACTGTATGCCTTCATGATTGAGACCAGATTTGCATGAGCTGGCCTTGAGATGGTTACTTAAGTTGCATGATGCCATTATGAAGCAGCAATGCATAATTTTGCCACTTCGCTAGCTAAGTAATTTTAAAACAAGTTATTTAGCCTTATAGCACTTTCCTATGACGTAAGGCAGATGATGACACCTTCATGAAGGAGTTAGCATTTAGTATGGCCGATTCCAGCCAGAGGATGAAACTGAGCTTTTCGGGGATCCTAGAAGTAAAGGAGAAGACTTGAGTTGATGGCTGTCTGGTTTATTTTGTGTGTGCATGCACATGTCAGGGGCAGTTGTTTTGTAAACAGTATTGATGGGGATCACAACATGACACTTTGCAGCAGAGAGTCACTGTGTGACCACTTCATGTGTTACTCTGCTCCCCCAGTTCTTAAACTATTTTTTCCATTATGCTGCTAATTACAGCTGCAGTTATGGATGGGTTCACTTCCTATATCCACTTCATTAACATACTGCATGTGTTTAGCTCAGTGTTTCATTGAATGAGGGTTTTTTTTAATAGTTTGCTTATAGTTTCTGTTTTTTTGTTTGTTTGTTTTTTACTTACTGGGTTTCTTAGTCCAGTAGTTTTACAGGGACATACTGAAATATTTGTGGAGGATCAAAATAGAGAGCGATGGAAATTTAGTACAGCTCTTGCAAAGTCAAACTAATACATACAGGCAGGTTGATCTCTTGCAGCACTCCTAGAGAAGGCCTTCTCTTCACACCCAGGGCATCAAGTTTGAACTGAGAGGTGTAGATAGGGCTAAGCAAACACATACTTGTGGAATGTAATGTAGTATGTAAGACACTGAATCCTTTAAACAATTTCTAGGTGGCTTACTATTTATCAGGGAGCACAAATGCTACAATCAGCCCATGGAGATAATGGCGTTAGAAGTTAGAAGCATTCTCTTTAATTTTTCTGAAGCAAATATTTATCCATAAACTTGTTTAATTCAGCTTTGTTGTATTTACACATAAGAGGGCAGTATGGTACTGTTAGCCAAATGCCTTGTGTGCACACCATTATATTTTATTATATTATGCATTGCATCATATTTTAAGAAATGGCTTTAGAACTTTGAGCACAATTAGAGCTTTGTGAGTGGCCCCACGAGTTATATTGCATCTATACAAGGAACAATCTATACAGGGAATACATGGATAGTTTTCTTTTCTACATGTAAATTATTTTGTGCATTTATAGAGCTGTAATTGCAATTGTACGCAGTGTTTTTATTCTCTTAGTCAGTATGTATAGATATGTAAAAGAGAAGGAGACAGATTATCTAAAGCTGGTATGGGGAGGTTTAAATTATGCCACGTTGCATCTGAGAGAAGTCAGACAGTGTTTCCAACATTGCTTACCCTTGGATGCCCTATGCTTTCTTCCGAGTCAGAAGGGTGGTTCTGACCATTTTGCACCATTGCAGCCACCTCTCCTTGGAAGTAGATAAACCTAAATTGATGCCAGAGAGGTCAATGTGAATGTGGGCTCTTGCTTGAATATCTGTGCTATACAATCTAATTCATGTACATGTGATACTCAGGATAACCAGCCAGCAAAAGATGCCATGTAAGAGTTTCTTTTAATTCAAACAACATGGTGCTCTGAGTGACTACTGCACTTCTCGTGTGTTTAGTCGCTTGGCTTTTTAGCTTTGTGCCTTACGCAGACGTAAGGCATGTTGTAATTATCCTGAAATGTGCTACCTGGGAGTAAGAGTTTACTTACAACTTCTTAAATTTCTGCTTCGTAAAAGTTTTTTTCTATGAAGGCTTATTATGAACTCCCTCTTTATAACCTCTTGCCGTAATATACAAAATGATTGTCTCTATAACTCCAGTACACAGAAACACCGTACACTATTTAATTATGTTGTTTCTTGTTATACCATTATGCTGTGCTGCTATACGGTGTAAAGGAAACATAATACTTCATTTTTGTAAAGCTATGTGCATGTTTACTGTCTCGTGGCTGTTGTCTTCAGAGAAATCTATAGTATGCTAACTTGCTCACATGAATTTGCCATGATCAAATGTAAAGGGCTGCTATTAAATGCTATATAGGCATATTGATCAGCTTTTATAAGTAAATCAGCATCATGGACTAGTAAAAAATGCAGGAAACTTGAACAGATGTGCATTGCTTTTTTACCCAGAGAGAAATGACATTATGCTTTATGTTGGATTTTAATGGTCATGAATGAAAAGATAAAATGACTAAAGGAAATGTAATTTCGTGTGTGTGTCTTTGTGGGTATTATCATGGTTAGTAAAAGTGTGTGGACTCATTATTTAATGGCTAACTGAAAAAGTTCCAGTACAATATGCTACTCCTGCCTCCTTCACAGCAACTCCGCCACATACCCTCCCTCCAAGAGCATGCTTTTTTTTAGGGGTTAATATGATAGTATGATTCTGTCATAAATTTTGAAAATTAATATGACTATTCTGGCAAAATTACAGGCCCTAAGTGAAATTGTGGAAATTTACTTTTCTGGATAGTGGTTAATAGAGTTAATTTATTGTTTTCCCCTAGTTGGCAAGCATGGCTGCACATATTTAGTCTTTGGATTAACTGATCTGCTGTCTGGTTAATGTGTAGACAGTGCTTTTGCTTATTTTTATTTTGTATGTATGTATTTATTTAAAAAGCACTCATTAAGGACCCACGACACACTCCTAAAACTTGAAGGAATGGATTTTTGGCTCCTGTCTGCTTTGAATGAAATCCAGAACAAATGTTGTTTGATAATGGTTTATAGTTGCATTGCACAGGTTGCTGTTCATGGTAAATAATTAATACCTCTTGTGTTCTTGATCGCAGATTTTCAAAACCCTGCCTGATGCCACTTTCCCTGAGCCAATCTCTACGTCAATATCTCCTCCAAATGTCCCACCAAGGCAATCGAGAAGACAAGGGCAGCGTAATAAGCGGCCTCTGGCTGTATATAATCTCTGTCTTGAGCTCGATGATGGTAAGATTTTAATTATATTGTCTATCTTGGCAGCAGATGGGTGTTTTTGTATATCTTGTGTGAGTCTACAGTAATTTTCCATTTCACATTTCTATTTTTTTCTTTTTGTCATTTGAGACATGGAAAGGAGTTGGGAGGCGAAGAGGGTATATTCTTGTACATATTCGAAACTGGGGAATAATTGCCTAAAGTCCCATTCCTGCCCCCCTCCCCTCACCGCCCTTTTAAAAAAAAAAGGCAGTTCCCATTTCTTTGGGGAAATCTGTATGACCTCTACTGAAGATTATGCAACCATAAGATAAATGGAGAGGGAACTAAAATTAAAGCAAATCTTTTATGAGAAGAGCTAATGCACTCTAATGTTAAATTCATCTGGATTAAAGGCTCAGGTCACTCAGTGAACTGAAGAATACTGCTACTGTACTTGAATCTTTAATACCTTGATGTTCAGTGGCAGTAAATACTTGCATCCTGCTCTGTGCTGCTGAGAAGCAAGAAATCTTGCTGGATGTGCAGTATGCAGCAATATCATATAGTGCAGTATGGAATATATGGTATTCTGTATGTCAGCTCAAAACCTGGCCATTTTCTTGAAATCTTGTGGTTTGAGGGCATGTGCAGTTCTAAAAAGGCAAGTCAGTGCTCAGTTTGTATTGCAGCCCTCTCCACTCTAGTCCCTTCTTCTCTCTCAGTGTAGTTAGTTAATTATCCCTCCACATGAAGAAGCATGAGATCAAGACACAATGCCCACTTAACATTAAAGTGAAGAAAATGAAGACTTGAATGTTATGTGCTAGTATGAGACTTCTTTGAGTGATTGCTCATGTGTATTCCACAATAGGTGTGCATGCTCACCATGTGCACCAGTGCCAGAAGTTTTTCCCCTAGCAGTACCCGTAGGGAAGCGCCCATAGGGACCCCTGGAGTGGCGCCTCCATGACGCAGTATAAGGGGCGCTGCGCGCTCCCCCCATCCTCAGTTCCTTCTTGCCGCCAGTGAAGGTGCTTTGGAACTGCTCTGCTCCAGCTTTGCTGTAGCTCATCCCTCAAACTGCTTGTTCGTTCAGTGTATGGTACCTGTAGTTAGTTAGTTAGTTCAGTTAGTGTAGTTTAGCTAGAATGCCCCGTGCCCCGGGTTTTAAGTCGTGCAACACTTGTAGGTGACCTGTGCCAGTGAGCGATCTGCATGCGAACTGTTTATGCTGTTTGGGGGAAACCCATCTCAGAGATCACTGCAAGATTTGCAAGTCGTTTAAGCCTTGGACCAAGAGAGAAAGGGACATTAGGCTCTAGGCTATTCTGATGGAGTCGGCGCTGACCCCGGCTCTGGAGCGCCGCTTCGAGTCAGCACCGGGCACGGCGGTGTCGGTGCGCGGCAACCCTTTGGCACCATCGACTAGTCGGCACCACTCCCTATCCACAGGGCAGGCCAAGAAAGCTAGGAAGAGGCTTTCTTCGCCGCGGCACTGGAGTAAACCCGGGACAGAGGGTAGACCCATGTTGGGCAGTCCTCGATCCCCACCGGCCTCTAGGCCTCTGACTCAAGTTGAGCGGAGTAGCCTGGCCCATTCGGAGCAGGCCTCCCTGAATGTCCGGATGCCCTCCACACCAGAGGCCCTGCAGGCGGCCTGGGATGTTATGTCCATGCCGGTACCAGGGGAACTGCGCTCCAGAGGCAAACCACTGCTGGGATCTCCGCAGTTGCCCCCAGTTTGGTACCGGTCTCAGTCGAGGGAACGTTTCCGACGCCGTTCGCTGCCCAGCAACCATTCAGGGCAAAGTCCACATGGATCGCTCTCAACGTCCACCAGACTGTCTGGTTGGGTTCCGTCTGACTGAGACTCTTGGCACCGCTCTACCTTGAGGAGTGAACACCGATGGGACCGAGGCAGACGACGCCAAAGGTCCTTGTCTCGGAGGGGCTATTGCAGCCAGTCACGGCACAGATGTCGACGTCGTTCCCGTTCGTTGTTCCACCCCAGGACGGGACCCTGCCACGGCACTGCCTATGTAGCCCCAGGTGTCGATCGCCGTCGTCTCACCGTCGCAGGTCCACCCTCCGGAGCTGATTGTGGAGCAGCTGTTACCGACGGTACCAGTCCTCCTCCCTCCATCCCACAGGAGGACTTTAGGGTCCACCAAGAACTCTTAAAAAGGGTGGCATCAAGCCTCCACCTCCAGGCAGAGGAGATGGAGGAGCCCTTGGACTTCCTGTTTAATATACTGTCCTCCTTGGCACCGGGCAGGGTGGCCTTGCTTCTCCATGAAGGAGTGGTGAAAATTTCAAATGCCCTGTGGCAAACCCCGGCCTCATTGGCCCCCATCTCTAAGAGAGCAGAACGCAAGTATTTTGTACCCGCCAATGGGCATGAATACTTATACACCCACCCTGCTCCTAACTCCCTAGTTGTCAAGTCGGTCAACCACAGGGAACAGCCAGGCCAACCAAGCCCCTACCCCAAAAAATAAAGATTCAAGGAGACTGAACTCATTTGGAAGAAAAATGTATTCATTCTCAAGCTTCCAGTTATGGATGGCGAATCACCAGGCTCTCCCGGGCCGGTATGAGTTCAATCTGTGGGGCTCCCTGGCCAAGTTCGAGGACTCCCTCCAGGAGCATGACAGGAAGGAGTTCAAAGCGCTGGTGGAGGAGGGCACAGGGGCTGCCACGGCAACCCTGCAGGCGGCTTCGGATGCAGCGGACACAGCTGCGCGGTCCAGGGCCTCAGCGGTGTTAAAGAGAAGGGCTTCGTGGCTCCTGCTCTCTGGGCTGTCCAGCAAGGCGCAGACCTCCCTGCAGGACCTCCCGTTTGATGGCAAAGCTCTGTTTGTGTAACAAACGGATACGAAGCTGCGTGGCCTGAAAGACTCCTGCAAGATGCTCCAGATTCTGGATCTCTATATTTTGGCTCTGGCTAAACCTAAGTTCAAGCTACAGCAGACTCCCGCTCAGGCCACCCATTCAAAATACGAGACCGATTATAAAAAGTCATGAGACTATAACAGGCACCCACAGAGGCAGTCTCAGCCTGCCCCCTATCCTGGGTGCTCCAAGGGCAAGTAGGCGGCAGAAAAGGCGGTTTTGACAGGACGCCCAGGGGCGCCCTGCCAATTCTCATCAGGGGTCCACCCTCAATAAAGCTTCCCTTCTCCAATCGGTTGTGTGCTTTCCTCCCAGAGTGGTCACGGCTGACCTCAGACCGATGGATCCTCAACACCATCTCCCGGGCTACACTCTTCAGTTTACTTCCGCCCCACCCAACCACCCTCTGCCCCCGTCCCTTGTGGGGGACCCCTCACACGAGGCTCTGCTTGAGCAGGAGGAGGGGTGGCTCCTGCGACTAGGAGCGGTGGAAGTGGTACTGGGGGAGTTCAAAGGCAAGGGGTACTACTCCCTCTATTTCCTTATCCCGAAGGCCAAAGCGGGGCTCAGGCCCATCTTGGACCTGCGAGGCCTGAACCAGTACATGGTGAAGCTCAAGTTCCGCATGGCTTCCCTGGTCTCCATCATCCCCTCCCTGGATCCCGGGGACTGGTATGCCGCCCTCGACCTGCAGGATGTGTACTTCCACATTCCCCTTCCGAGGGGCACAGACGCTTCCTCCATTTCACAGTGGGGCGGAAACACTACCAATTTACGGTCCTCCCGTTTGGCCTGTCCACTGCCCCCAGGGTATTCATGAAATGTATGTTGGTGGTAGCGGCCTACCTCAGGCGTTGAGGGGGTCCCAGATCTTCCCCTATCTGGATGACTGGTTGGTCAAGGGCAGCTCCCAGTCGCAGGTGCGGGATCACGTGGCGTTGCTTCAGTCCATGTGCACCACCTTGGGCCTGTTGGTACACAACACCGAGTCCACGTGAGTCCCAGTACAACGCATAGAGTTTATTGGGGTGGTCCTGGATGCCTCGTCGGCCAGAGCCTCCCTTCCACCAGACAGGGTCACAAGGTTTTCGGTGACAGCAGCCAGAGGCATGCCTCCAGCTCTTGGGTCACATGTCGGCATGCACGTATGTGGTCCGTCATGCCAGACTCAGGATGAGGCCGCTCCAGCTTTGGTTGGCCTCGATGTTCTCCCAGGCCGGGGATGGGATGGACAAAGTCCTCATGATGCCCGAGCCAGTGATCACCTCCCTACAGTGGTGGTCCTCCCTGAGAAACATGCTCCAACGGGTCCCTTCAGGAGTAGGGCCCCGTCGCTGGAACTGGTGTTCGACACGTAGGACCTGGGATGGGGGGTCCATTTGGGGAATGTTCAAACCCAGCGTCTGTGGTCAGCTCAGGATCTGACCCTCCACATAAACATCAAGGAGCTCAGGGCAGTACGGCTGGCGTGCATGGCTTTCCACTCACACCTGGAGGGCCGGGTGGTCAAGGTCCTCACGAACAACATGGCCACGATGTTCTACATCAACAGGCAAGACGGGGCCCGATCCTCTGCCGCGAAGCCCTCAGGCTGTGGGACTTTTGTATAGCCCACGACATCTGCCTACAGGCCTTCCATCTGCCAGGCACCCAGAACATGCGGGTGGATCACTTGAATAGGGACTTCTCTTCTCAGCGCGAGTGGTCCCTCCACCCAGAGGTGGCACACAGACTTTTCCAAGTGTGGGGAACTCCCCAGATGGACCTGTTCATGGCTTGGCAGAACCGTCACTGTCCCTGGTTCTGCTCGGGGGGCGCTATCTCTGATGCCTTCCTCCAGGTCCTGGTCAGGTCAGTTTCTCCATGCTTTTCCCCCATGCCCGCTGATCGGCAAGGTCCTGGAAAAGATAAAAACAGACAAGGCCTGGGTCCTTCTGATTGCCCCGGCATGGCCCAGGCAGCATTGGTATGGGAACCTCATGAGCCTGGCTGTTGCTGTCCCACCAGGACCTGCTCTCCCAGGACCAGGGCCGCCTCCCCAACTTGGCGGCACTCCACCTCACAGTGTGGCTACTCAATGGTTAGGTAGGGAGGAAGGGACGTGCTCGGAAGGGGTTCAGCATATCCTCTTAGAAAGCAGGCTGGCTTCCACACACCGAGCCTATTTGGCAAAGTGGTCTCAGTTTTCCAGATGGGCGGACGCCCCGATCCAGCTGATTTCAGACTACTCCTTCACCTTAGAGCCCAGGGCCTGGCGCCCTCCATCAGTCAAGGTGCACCTGGCGGCCATATCGGCCTTCCAACCACCAGTGCAGAGCCACACGGTATTCTCCCATGCTATAACTAGCCAATTCCTTAAGGGGTTGGATTGTCTCTTCCCGTATGTTAGGCCTCCTGTCCCGCAGTGGGACCTAAACCTGGTGTTGGTCCGTCTCACAGTGCCTCCGTTTGAGTCGCTAGCCACGTGCTCCTGATCACACCTCTCGTGGCTAGGCGGGTCTCGGAACTCAGGGCTCTGACCTCTGAGCCCTCGTACATGGTGTTTCATAAAGATATGGTCCAGCTCCGCCCACACCCTTCTTTCCTCCCGAAGGTGGTCTCCGCCTATCACCTGGGTCAGGGCATTTTGCTGCTGGTCCTCTGCCCCAAACCCCATGCGTCCAGTGAGGAGCGCTGCCTCCACGCATTGGATCTGAGACGGGCTCTGGCTTTTTACTTGGAGCGGAGTAAGCCGTTCAGAAAGTCCTCCCAACTGTTCATCGCCTGCACATGAAAGGTTGGCCGATCTCCACTCAACTGGATCACCTTGTGCATCCATACCTGTTATGACCTGGCGGGAATCCCTCCGCCACCAATTGTGAAGGTGCACTGGACTAGGGCACAGGCCTCGTCAGCTGCCTTTTTGGCTCATGTCCCCATTCAGGACATTTGTAGGGCTGCCATGTGGTCTTCAGTTCACATGTTCACCTCGCATTATGCGATTGTCTCCCAGACCAGGGAGGACGCTGGCTTTGACAGGGCCATTCTCCATCCCGAGAGTTTGTGAGCTCCTTCCCACCTCCAACAGCTATAGCTTGGAATCACCTATTGTGGAATACACATGAACAATCACTCGAAGAAGAAAAGACAGTTACCTTTTCCGTAAATGGTGTTCTTCCTGATGTGTTGCTCATGTCTATTCCACATCCTGCCCTCCTTCCCCTCTGTCAGAGTTGTCTGGCAAGAAGGAACTGAGGGTGGGGGGAGCGCGCAGCACCCCTTATACTGTGTCATGGAGGCGCCACTCCAGGTGTCGCTAGTGTACTCCCCTACAGGTACTGCTAGGAGGAAAAACTTCCGGCACCGGTGCACATGGCGAGCATGCACACCTATTGTGGAATACACATGAGCAACGCATCTCGAAGAACACCAGTTACGGAAAAGGTAACTGTCTTTTATTGATACACTGTCATTACATCGCCTTCCTGCCTTGGTGAATTTGGTAGTGAGGAACAAACTCAGCACAACTGTATCAGACAGCTGGCTCTGAGAAATGTCTGAAAGAGACTCGGCGTGTCTGCAGTACTTTTCAGCTCATTGGTGAGACGGGGAAACTCTGCTTCTTTCTTTTTTTTTTTAAAGACGTATGAAACTAGAGGGATATACTAAAAAAGGTTAACAAATTGTTGGGTGTGTAGTCCTTGCTGACTGAAGAATATGCTGAGAAACTAAAAGACGTAAACAGTTTCTCCAATTATAAATTAATCTTCAATTTAAATAGTTTTATACAACTTGAATGGCTGCTGAGCATGTTTGAAGTTGCCACTGCCACCATTTTGAATGCAAACTCTATTTAGACCCATGAATTCCCACCACACAGTGGCAGCACCTCACATTAAGTATCTGATCCTGATCCTAGTGCAGTTGATGGGAGTTTTCTTGTTGACTTCATTGGGAACAGGATTAGGCCCATAAAACAGTGGTATTGGTAACAAAATAATGATAATCTGATAGAGACAAGGTTGGTGAGGCGATATCTTTTATTGGACCATCTTCTGTTGGTGGAAGAGAGAAGCTTCCGAACTTCACAGAACTCTTCCTCAGGCCTGGGAAAGATAACCAGAGTGTGAGCTAAATACAGGGTGGGGCAGATTGTCTAACCTTGCCATTTAGCCAAAGAAACAGCCCATATTCCCTCCTGATTTGGGTATTTTGAAATAAGAAAAAGGCTGAGATGTTAAAGCTTGAACATGGTAATTCAGCGCTTGCTGTGATTCCTTTGAGGCCTGTGGGTTGTGTTTTGGTAATGATTTGGTGCAGCGTGATAACCTAGTAATATGCCATCACAGTGGATGGGGATGGGTTCTGTGTTGTTGTGACTCAGATGTCCCAATACTGTGATGTAGGGCTTTCTCAGATGATTCTAAAATGTGTTGGGGGGACATTTTTTCAAAGTGTGAAAGGGTAATTAGGTAGCTAACTCCTACTTAGTTAGGGTTGCCATATGTCCGGCTTTTGACTGGAACGCCCGGTCGAAAAGGAACCCTTGCAGCTCCGGTCAGCACCCTCGACCGGGCCATTAAAAGTCCAATCAGCGACGCAGTGGGGGCACAGGGCTAAGGCAGACTTCCTACCTGCGCTAGCTCTGTGTGGCTCCCAGAAGCGTCCGCCAGGTCCTTGCGGCCCCTATATGCATGGGCGGCCAGGGAGGCTCCGCGCACTGCCCTCGTGCCCACAGGTGCCGCTCCTGCAGCTCCCATTGGCTGGGAACCATGAACAATGGGAGCTGTGGGGGCAGCGCCTGTGGTGACGAGAGTAGTGCATGAAGCCTCCCTGGCCGCCCATGCATCTAGGGGCTGCAGGGACCTGGCGGCCGCTACCTGAGAGCCAAGGTAAGTGCTGCTGTGAGCCTGCACCCCAGCCCCACCCCAGAGCCTTCACCCCCAGCCAGAGTTCTCACCCCCACCGCACCCCAACTCCCTGCTCCAGTCCTGAGCCCTCTCCTGCACCATGAATCCCTCATTTCTGGCCCCAGCCGGAGCCCGCACCCCCCAGCCGGAGCCCTCATCCCAACTCCTGGCCCCAGCCTGGTGAAAGTGAGTGATGGTGGGGGAGAGTGAGTGTTGGAGGAAGGGGGGATGGAGCGAGAGGGGGTGGGGCCTTGGAGAAGGGGTGAGGCTTCTGGGAAGGGGTGGGGCAGGGGTGTTCAGTTTTGTGCCATTAGAAAGTTGGCAACCCTATACTTAGTGTCAGTAGGAGTGGGGTGTCTAACTTCCTTTTGTGCCTTTGAAAAATTCCCCCCTTAGTATACTACATGCATGTTGAAATCAGTGGCATTCACTCAGGACTCTCAGCATCTTGCTCTTAGGAATTGGCTGTTTGATAGGTGGCTTGTCTGTACTGCGTTGCATATTAACATTGACTTTTTTCTTTTAATTTGAATTTAGTTGTTCAGTTTTATGAGGAACTTTTGTCAGTAGCCAATATCCTAATTATTTGACACTGCGTACGATACATACAGTAACACAGAATGTTTAGCCCAATTATGTCATTACCTGAAGGATCATTTTGGTGGATGGGAAACATAATATGTATTACAGCCTCATTAATTATCAAGTCACTGGTTAGACCTGAATAGCTCTAAATATGTTCTTACAAGCTTTTAATTATTTCATTCAGTGGGAAAGGGAGAAAGAACAGAAGTTAGGTTGGGCTTTATTCCATATTTTCTTAGTTTCTTGGCTAACAAATACATGTTTTATAACTGCTCTTGGAAGATTTTATCCGGTGTATGTGTTGTAACAGGAAATTAAACATTAAACCATTTCTTCCACACACCCCCCTTTTTTTTTTATTCACAATGGCATGAGTTAAGCACAGAGCATTGGCCAATATTTTGTATTTTCTGGATTTGATCAATTTGTCACAACCTTGTTGTTTAAAGAGAGTAGCTAGTTTTTATATATTTATAGAAAAATGTACCTTAAAGTGTGTGTGTGTGTGTGTGTGTGTGTGTGTATATATATATATATATATCTTATTAACAAAATAATGCTGAATTCTCAGCAGTGTGTTTGAGACCAAGTAAAACTGTCTTTGTGCTTGAAAATTTCTCGAGAATGTTTCGCTTAGAATTGTTATGCAAACAGAAAATCATTTGGAAAGAGGAAACAAGCCTTTAATTATCAGCTGCTCCAGGGAGTCAACAGGCTGCAGAGTCCACTAGTTGGATTGAAAGCACACAGTCTAGGCCATTTTTTCTTTTTAAAAAGCACTCTCAAATGCACCCAAAATGTTTGCAGCAACTACTCAGACATAGGACTGTAACTGAAATAAATATTGATAGTCATAACAGGTTGAAAAACACACTGATTAATATCTTCATTATGTCTTCAAGTAATTAGCTACAGTGGGGTCTGATAACACATAGATTTTCCTTACACATGGTAATTAGGTGATATTAAACCTATTTGCAGACAATTCACGTATTATATTTTATCAACTTGTTATCAGCAAGACAAACCAAGTTACAACAGATATTGTTTTTGTTGGTCTTTTTTTTTTTTTTTTTTTTTTTTTAGTTTTTCTATGGTAAGGAAATTATGAAAGCTACATGCTGAAGTATTCCATCCTGTCAGTATTTCAAGTAGAACACCGCTTAAAGGGGAATGACAAATACTTTGAGTATGGCCTGATCCTCCAGTTCTCACTGAAGAACATTTCTACCAGATTTGCCCAAAAATGACATTGTGATCAGTTCAGAGTTTGACTGCCCTCTGAAACTAGAAAATAGATTTTTTTTTTTTTTCAAAATAGCATCTTTCATTTACTATCCCACAGAACATTATGGAGAGTAATGTATTGGTTGTGCAATAACTCTTGAGATTTGTGTGTCATACTAGCCTTATAAACGCAGTAGATGGATAGCCTTGGAAATTAGAACCTGTTCTATTGAGGGAAATGCTCCTCCTTTTTTCTAAAAAAAATGCCATGGGGTCCTTAGTTTATACATGGACAGTCAACAGAGATTCTCAAAAGACAATTAAAATGTTGTTCCTTCCTAAATTTATTTACGTTTGCATTTTACAGTCCACAGAAAAATGCTCTGAGAGGCAAAAAGGGGAAAATCTATTGACCCAGTGCCCCCTCCAACAAATAAAAATATTAAAAATGGAGGTAGGGAATTATCTGTAACCTCAGAATTGTAATAATCATGGTGGCCTTTAGGATTGGAGAAGCCAAAAGCTACAAGCATGTGGAATATGGAATGTGGCCCTGAATGGTCTCCATTTCTGGCTCTGCTGATAGAAATGTTTGTGTAACTGTCAGGTGCTGGCTTTTCCCCACCCCATGAAGTATCCAATGCCACATCCAGAGTCTCTTTCCAGGCACATTTTTATTTCCCAAATATAGGCAAAGTGCTCTCTCACTTTCAGTATGCAAAACAGCTTGTAAGAATATTCAAAAGTAAAATTTTAGATACAATTAAAATGGGCACTGAAAGCATTGAAAAGAGGAGATGACTGGAGTGAAAATAAAAAAAATAATGAGGGCAATAAGAGGACCAGTGAGCCTAGGATATAGGGTCAATCTTTCCTGGAGAAGGAGCATCATTAAAAGTCAGATCTCCTGCAATATTCCTCTATCTCTGTAATGCTCCACCTTCTGCACACAGACACGCAAAGGCACATAATACTGCAAGCAGGCCAGTTTGGCATACTAAAAGCCATTAATCCCAAGCATGGAAGCCACTGACACGTACCCTTGCTTCATGCCAGCTGTGCACTATCCAACCTCAATTCAAAAGATAATATTCCTTACTCAGGCATGCAAGGATGCTTGCAGAATAAACAGCTGAAGCAATAGGCTCAAGTCCTATTAATGAGGAATAACACTGGAGCAAATGAGAGAGCATTTCTTTTAATTGGATGTTTTTGTCTCTCTTTTTGGTGGTGTTCAGTGTTGGTGAGAAAAGTCTTGCGACTGGGGTTCTGGATATAAGGGGTTTATGGGACAGTTAAGGGAACCTTCCCCTGTTTTGCTTCTGCTTCCCTTTACCCTTTCTCATTTGGTCATCCAAATTCTGTTCCTCTTCTCCCATTACCTTCTTCCCCTACTTTTTTCCCCATTAGATCCTGTCCTTCCCAGACAGCTCTGGATTCTCTTTTAGGGTTTTCATTTCCCCCTGACAGTGGAAAGCTCAGACAGACAGACAGACTGCCTCCTTCCCTAATTCCAACTACAACTGCTCCTTTCTGGCTAGGAACCAACAGCGGGGTAGAATAGCAGAGTGGGTTCCTGATCAGAAGGCGCTACGGTAGAGACCTGGGGGTTAGAAGTTGAAACTGTAGCCAGTACCCTGCTACCTGGCTGGAGCCGAGCAGATAGATGAGAATTCAGCTGTCCTATGAGATGGTGTGAGCAGCAACATATAGGCAAGAATGTCATGTAAGATGTATAACACTTGGGGTACACCCTTAGGAAATGGGTGGTTGTCTTCTACAACATGTTCGGTTACTGAATAGATTTAATGTTTAGCCCCTTGAAAAGTGCATTATAATAGCCTAATCTTGACGTGTCCAAGGCATGGATGATGGTAGGGTGGTCCTTGCGTGTAAGAACAGAACATCAATCTCCTGATCATATGGAGGTGGAAAACGCTGTCTTGGTCATTGCTGACTTATGTTATAAGCTGGAAACTAGCAAGACGCCAAAATTGTGATCACACATGACAAAGACGCACCTTAAGTCACAGGGGCCAATACAAACTTTGCCATATCCTATCGTTGCTTTCCTTAACCTAACAATGTTACCTCAGTCTTCTGTGGATTGAGCCACAGCCCTGACCCTCTCATCCATTCTCAGTGCGCTACTGTTCACTGAGACAGACTTCTCTTTAGCTATTGCCAATCAAGAAATAGATCTTGGAGTCATTGTAGATAGTTCTCTGAAAACATCCGCTCAATATGCAGCTGAAGTCAAAAAGCTAACAGAATCTTAGGAATTGTTAGAAAGAGATAGATAAGAAAAAAAATATCATAATGCCACTATATAAATCCATGACATTCCCACACATTGAATACTGTGAGCATTTCTGGTCCCCCTAAAAAAAGATACACTAGAATTGGGGGGAAATTACAGAGAAGGGCAACAAAAATGATTAAGGGTCTGGAGCAGCTTCCATATGAGGAGAGATTAAAAATACTGGTACTATTCAGCTAGAAAAGACACAGCTAAGGGGGGATATGATAGAGATCTATAAAAATCATAAATGGTGTGGAGAAACTGAATAAGGAAGTGTTGTTTAACCCTTCATGTGACACAAGAACCAGGGGTCACCCAATGAAATTAATAGATAGCAGGTTTAAAACAAATACAAGGAAGTACTTCTTCACGCAACACACAGTCAATCTGTGGAACTCATTGCCAGAGGATGTTGTGAAGACCAAAAGTAAGTGGGTTCAATAAAAAATTAGATAAGTTCATGGGGGACAGGCCCATCAATGGCTTTTAGCTAAGATGGTCAGGGATGCAACCTCCATGTTCTGGGTGTCCCTAAACCTCTGACTGCCAGGATGACAGGGGTTGGATAACTCAATGATTGGCTATTCCGTTCATTCCCTCTGAAGCACCTGGCATTGGCCACTGTTGGAACACAAGATACTGGGCTAGAGGGAACATTGGTCTGACCCAGAATGGCCGTTCTGTTGGCCACACCCTCTAATTCAGACAAAATGGAAACAGAGCTGAGTGTCATTAGCATGTTGAAAACACTTCAACATAGGCCTCCTCATTAACCTTTCCGGCACTCCACTATACTGAACAGGAGGGGTAATAAGGGGAACCATTGTGGGGCATGTTAGGGCTTGTGCTACTCCAGCTACATGAATAACGTAGCTGGAGTCGACATAGCTTAAGTCGACTTAGCCCGGTGTCTTCATTGCACTGCGTCCACGGGAGATGCTCTCCGGTCAATTTCCCTTACTCTTCTCAGAGAGGTGGAGTACCGGGGTTGCCCAGAGAGCGCACGCTCTGCTGTCGATTTAGCGGGTCTTCACTAGACCCACTAAATCGACCCCTATAGTGTCGATCTCCCCATCGTGAAGACCAGCCCTGTGTTTTTGTAGCAATGTAAGCTAGTTCAATTACTGCTAATGCTAGCGCTTCCTTCTAAATGAAGGCAGGAAAGGTTTTTTTGTTTTTGTTTTTGTTTTTTTAATACTAAATAGCAAAAGAAAAGTGGATAACAAGGTGATATTGTCTCAGTTTGTCAGTTGGGGAGCCTGTATTGAGTGCATGAGCTCTTTCTGTGGTCCATGTCTACCTGGTGCAGACACTCGCAGGAGTTCCACAGCAATCATGTGGCATGGCCCCACTAACTGACAGGATTGCCAAAGCCAATACTGCAAAACTCGGAAGGCAAGTCAAAATAAACCCATGATGATGATAACGTCGTCTGACGAGAAAGGCACCATAAACCCCTTGCCAGTGCGTGTGCCTTTGTTTCACAGACATGCAATATGGCACTGTGTCCTGAAAAGAACAGAAAACTTTTAACAAAATAGCCCTGGGTTTAAGGATATTTGATGCCATTTGAGGAGCACTAATGCTTGCCTAGAGTGGAGATTTTTGTACAAGTGTAGTCATGGCACTGCCTTCTCATGAGCAACCATCCTTGCTTTCTCTTCTAGCTGTATCTTTCCCCTTTTGGTGACCTATGGCTCTTCTATAGGAGGTTCACTAGGAGCTTCACCGTAGTTTTTCATTCTGATTGATAGAGCCTCCTCTTGTCATTGTAATCCACAAAGAGTAAAGAGAGGAACTCCACACTTTTGTATCTGATTTCAGTTCACGCAGTTCCCCTTTGATCTGTCATATCTCAGAATTTAATTATGAGGTCTAAACGGATGCCCCGACTCTGGATCTGTGATTGTGCCTGGAACCGTTTGCCACAGCTTGATGAAGAGATGAGGATTCTTGAAGCATTTTATTTTAAGTTATCTCAGTGAAAGGTTCACCTACAACTCAGCACATCTGTGTGGTTTTTACTGAGGGAATTGACAATCTAAAAATTCTTCATCCTACATTTTAAGGGGGAACCTGACAAGGAACAGATATAAATGAAGGTTAATTCCATGATATTCCAGGCAGTAAAAGTGTGACTGGAAAACCTGTTGTTTTTTTAAAATCTATGCAAACACTTTAAAAAAATTAAAAAGCTTTTGGGTGAGTGAGGAAGGAGAAGTGCCCTGAGCTTATAATGTCTTGCAGATGGAAGACACATTTCCTTTCCCTCGCATTTTGGCTGCAGACCTTAAGCTGCATGAACCATTCTTCAGACAGGTTCTGCCTCTTGATGCTGCTTTTCTAGCATTCCTGAATCATTATGGGGTTGGGGAAAGTAATCTCTCTAATAAAAACCTCTACATTGTGTATAATATATACATGCATTTTTATACATACACACACACACACACACTTTTTTTAAACAAATCAAAGGTGGTCTTTCTTAGGAAAAAAAGTGAGGTCAGCCATTGAAGCCATTTCTTAAAAATTATGTTAGCATAAAGAAAAATTGGCCTACATAATGTTCTGCAACCTTGGCTCTTACTGCAGGTGTTTCGAAAAGAAGCATTATTCTGATGGATAAACAAGTCATCTACTGCCCACTGTCTGACAGAAATCTGTATTGGTTGCAGTGTGCAACAGTCCTTCTAACATTTTAATTAATGGAAAACGTAATAACACATTTTATGTAGTCTAACTACATGCTAAGATAGTAGTAAAGGTCTATGGGGTTTGCTACACAATAACAAAGATCTTTTCCATGTAATGACATGCAGTAATAGAGCTGTCTTTCACACAGTGTACAGGAACCTGATATTCAGACACTAGTATCTCAGGAATCCTGAAATTTGTTTTTTGTTTTTTTAATGTTAGTGTTGTTTGTTAAGGTTTTCTACCAAAATAAACTTGCTGTGAAGTGTGTCCACAAGAGAGGATTTGGACTGGTTTAACTAAGTCAATTTAGAAACAGATTTAGTGAAATAGGTGCAATTTGGGGGATGTAGACTGGGTCTGAATAGTAAGCAGAGTTCTGCTTACCCATTTCAGTTGGAAAGAAGGCAATTATTTTGAGAATAATTTCCTCAGCACTGGATGTTTTATATTAAAATCTGAAGAAAGAAGACTGCTCCTGATTTCTGCCATTTGAACATGATCAGTGTGGACTGTAGTGGTGGGAAATCCACCCTTAATGGTAGAGGCACTGGCACAAGAGAAGTAGGTTGACTAGTTTTTTCCTCTCCCTTTAGGAGCTTAAGTATCTTGTCTCAGAATCTTTTGACTTCTGTTGTGATTATGTAAATGTGAATGTTCTGCTTCAACAGTATAAGGTAATTTGTTTTGACTTCTGTTGACATTGTAACCTAACTGGTCCCCTTCAGTTCATAATGTAATTTACATAATAATTCCATTGACCTTTTGAAGTAGAGGTGGTGGTTCATGTCATAACATAATGCCTATTAGCTGCCACTGACTTAATAACGTGATCTGTACTTCATATCATGTGATTTCTTTTAACTTGTATTGACATTGTAAGACAACCGATCCTCTGTCATATTTTCATATCATTTCACTCTACCGCTGTACCTGTTGAAGTTCTAAGTAACAAATGTAATTCTTACTCTGCTGTGGATGTTTATTATGTGCATAGTTTCTGTCTCTAATCTGCGAAGTTTCTCTTTAAATGAAAACATTGAATGTATCCATCATAAATTCACAGACAAATAAGACTACTTTCTACTTAGTTAGATATCTGTCTTGTTCAGGAGAAATTTTTCCTTATGGTGAATGAATATCTCAACTTTATTTGCTACTTACCTACATTAGACTTTGTTTATTACAATATGCAAGGTGGAAAAGAAAGGAGTTTGGGATATCTGTACAGCCAACGTGACACCTTCAAATACATGAAAACATTTTATTCTGCTTATAATCTATACCATGCTCATCATCTTGATATCTCAGTAGAACGTGTGAAGCCTTCACGTTGCATACTGTTACTACGGAATTTTTCATTTTTACAAACTACTTTTGACCCATAGATGTTGTTAGTAAGGCTGATCTTAAAGATTACTTTTTCTTTTGATGGTGCAATCTGTAACTACTTAAGTGAGTTTGCAGAAAAATTGGTTAATTGCTTGAGAGAGAAGGTGTTAGCTGTCTGGTTTTCTTAGCTCTTGTTACAAATGGATGTTTTCTTATTTAAAATTCTTGGATTAAAGCCAAGGACTGATTCTTGATGTTTGTCAAGATATTTCAGTTTCTGAAGCCAACAACAAAATATTCTTTGAACGGAACTTGCATTCCAATCACAGCAGCAACAACAAAATTAAAAAAGAAAAGATAAAATTGGCTAGCCTAGCTGGAAAGTTTGGATTCTGATATGGATAATATTATTACATTTTATATATTTAAAGTCTTTCAACCCTAAGAATCTCTGATTTTGGGCCGGGGGAGGAATGAGAGAGAGTTGGGAAGGTGAAATAACATACAAACTTATTGAATACTGTGGTGATTGACACAGTTTTGTTACAGATTTTGTCTAACAAATCAGTATTTTCTTTTTAACTGGGAGTAGAAATAAGGAGAAGGTCAGGAGTGTGGGAGTTAAAGAATTAAGGGAGTAAAAAAAGATGAGAGCGAGGACAGGCTTTTATAGATTCCAGTGCCAGAAAGGATCATCATGATCATCTAGTCTGACCTCCTGTATAAAACAAGCCATAGAACTTCCCTGAAATAAATATCTTTTAGAAAAACATCCTGTCTTGATTTAAAAATTGCCAGTGATGGAGACACCACCACAATCCTTGGTAAATTGTTCCAATGGTTAATTACCCTGGTTGTTAAAAATTTACGCCTTATTTCCAGTCTGAATTTGTCTAACTTCAACTTCCGGCCTTGGACTGTTTTGAAGAGCCCATTATCAAATATTTGTTATCCAGGTAGATACTTATAAACTGATGGAGTCACCCCTTAACCTTCTCTTTGATGAGCTAAATAGATTGAACTTCTTGAGTCTGTTTTCATATCCTTTTATCATTCTTGTTGGCTCTCTTCTGAACTGTCTACAATTTATCAACATCCTTCTTGAATTGTGGATTCCAGAACTGGACCCAGTATTCCAGTAGAACTTGCTCCACTGCAAATACGGAGATAAAATAACCTCTCTACCCTATTTATGCATCCCAGTACAGCATTAGCTCTTTTGGCCATGCTATCACATTAGGAGCTCATGTTCAGCTGATTATCCACTGTTAATTGGTTATCAGAGTCATTGCTTGACTGGCCTGAGGGCAATGTCTGTTGTCTATATCCTCACCAGGGCACAGTCCTTTCCTTTTTAGGGTAGTCACCTCAGCCTCAAGGGTCTCTATCTTCTGATCTTTTTCTGTCGTGTGCTGTTGCTGTAGGAGCACTTCAGTGCAAAGCTTCTTTGCCACCTCCTCCAGTATCAAGTATTGTTGCTCACTGTTCTCTTCCTTCCCTCTGATATGTACCAATTCTTGTTCCCTCTATATTGCTTGTGCTCAAAACCTTGTCCCTTGTGGAGCACATTTCCTCCAACTCCTCCAAGCATTCTGCCAGCCGAGTCAGTAGGCTGTTAGGTTGGACAAAGACCTCTGCTCTATTCTCATCAGCCCTGCACACAACTTTCCTGGGTATGCTGGTCTTTGGGTCTAGTTCCTCCCAGGGCCGGCTCCAGCATTTTTGCTGCCTCAAGCAAAAAAAAAAAAAAAAGCCGCGATCGGTGGCGGCAGTTCAGCGGCAGGTCCTTCGCTCCTAGAGGGAATGAGGGACCTGCTGCCCCCGAATTGCAGCAGGTGCCACCCCTCTCCCTTGGCCCCCCCAAGCACCTGCTTGTTAAGCTGGTGCCTGGAGCCGGCCCTGGTTCCTCCCCTATATTCCTGGGCCACGATGGAACCTCTCTCTCCTCATGTCATTTCAGGTACCTGGGACTTGCTCAGTTCTGTTAACAGACTATACACTTCCTCCTCCTTTGACTCTCCTGGGGACTGTTCTGCTTCATTTGCAGGGCCCCATGTTTTGCAGGGCCCTCATCTACTTCTCTGAGGTCCCAGGGCATCCCTTTAATACGTGTTTCACCTTCCCACATCCAAAGCACGGATCTTAGCCCTTCCTCCATGGTGATCCAATATGCCCTACATGCTTCTTAGGGGATCCCAGCTTCTCCCTTTGTCTGAAATAGCACTCCACATAATTGCATTGCTCCATTAATGAGCAATCTTTCGTGACGTTCCCAGATTTGACACATTGGAAACATACTACTGAGATTTTCTGGCTTTTCTGGGGGAACTTCCCTTAGGTTGGAAGACTTATTGGGGGCCAGTAACTCTTCTGAAATGCTCTCTGTCTATGGCTACCAGGATTATCCCCACTTGAGAGATCCCCCCGCCTCCTTAGTGTTGGGGTAGCCTTTGAGATCTTTTCCACTCAGTTCCCCAAGAACTCAGTTTGACTTTAGGTCTTGTTACTCAGGTTCTTTTATGTGGCATACAACAAAGCTACACTGAGTTGATTAAACTCAAATGTAGGGGATGGGTACAGGGTATAACACACATCCAAAGTCAGGGGGCACTACTGATCTGGCATACATTTCTTCTTTTCTTCCCTAGTGAGAAACTCCCGGTCTGGCATATGCCGCTCAGCTCCCTTGGCCTCCAAGAAGGCTTCCACTCTTTCCACTGCCTTGCCCATGGAAAGTGCCCAAAAACGCCTTACCCAGCTTTGGGCTCCCACAGGCAGGACCTGCAAAAATTGTTCCAAAACCTCCAGGTCTATAACTCTCTCTACAGAGCTAGTCTCTGGACACAACCAATGGGTAGTGAGGTCCTGCAACCACTGGGCCACTACGTGCATGCATGCTCCCTGTAGAAACTGTTTGACCTGGAATCAATGACTGTATGCTTCCAGAGTCAGTACCAGTCTGTCTAAAATAGCAGCTTTTACCAAGCCAGACTGCTCCTCACTCAATACTCGGTACCCTGCCTGGGTCTCTCCCATCTAGGGGACCAGACAGCATATGTGAAAAATCGGGACGGGGGTGGGGAGTAATAGGAGCCTATATAAGAAAAAGACCCAAATATCGGGACTGTCCCTATAAAATTGGGACATCTGGTCACCCTGCTCCCATCAGAAATGGGTGCCACCCAGGCTCTCAAACTGACTCATCCAAACTTGCAGCCCTGGTTACTCTCACAGAAGTGCTGAGAAAAACCTCAGCATTGTTTTCTGGCCCCATCTTTGCCAACCCAGTGCAAGGCCTGCCTGAGCCATCCTCTCCAGGTCCAGTAAGACTCCCTGAAGCTCAGTTCTCCAGATGTTTCAGGAACCACTCCTGTTGCTGGGGTTGGAGTTCCTGGAACTGCTGTTGATTGGCAAGCTGAGCCTCCTGCTATTGCTGTTGACTCTACAGGAGTTGAAGGAGGAGTGCCTGGGTCTGCTGCTGCTGCTCTACCAGTAGACTGACGATGTCCTCTTTCTTTTCTCTGAGTATTAAAAAAAGACAACCAAACAAGGGGAGAAGGCAAATCCTGATCTTTCCTGTTAGCTAATTTAATTTCCTCTCTGTTCAAGGGACCAATCACCAGTGTGCATTCTCCACATGTAGTGCTGCTGGCCTGTCTTTCTCAGCCTCTTTTCATCAGAGCTCAGTTTATTATTCAAACACAAAACAAAGCTATTCTCCTGATCAAAGCAGTTTGCAGAGGCCCAGAGGCCTTTCCCTTCGCATCTTTCAATGCTGCTCTGAGTCTGATAATTGAACAGGGCGACTGGCCCAAGGCCCTTTGGTCCTTAGAGTGGCAGACCATGCCATTACAGCACAGAGGCAGAGTTTTAGTTATGCGGATTGAGAAGAAAGGTTGGATCTTGTACCTATGTAGGAAGAAGAGGCAAGATATAGAAAAAGCCTGTATGTATGGCTCGAGAGAGAAGGCAAGACAAAAGTGATATACGACTCACAGACTGGGTGACCCAGATGATATTAGTGTTGCCCATGGTTATAGAGAAAAAGGGGTAGGGTGCAGTTCTGGTGGAAAGTAGTATTAAGAACTCAGTTTTGGTCTCGCAGAGTTTCAATCGATGTCTGGATGCTTGAGGGTAATCCACGCAGAGTTGTTCTAGAGATTGGTTGAGATATTGGAATGGGTGGAGGGAGATTTGTGAGTTATCAACATAAAGATGATAGTCTAAGTTAGGCTTGTAGATAAGAGCAGGTAGACATAGGGTGTAGTGAGAAAAGTGAAATCGGGTGGGGATAAAGGCTTTGAGGAACACCCATGAAACGCTCAGGACAACAGTCCACTCAATGATACACTGAAGGAAGTGATCAGAAAGGTAGCCCTCTAGCTAATTTAAGGAATGGCAATGAACTTCAAAAGTAATCATGTTCTGCCTATTTTTCTGTATAGAAGCTACCTATAATGAAGAGGCTTTGAGAGGGGAAGGAAAACTGAAGTTCCTGGTGCCCCTCTCTAAAAGAATAAAAGATATCAATTATCAATCCAGTAATGCAATGCAACATTTACACCTTCAGAACTTGACAATGCTTCTCACTGTAGAAGAAGTGGGGGTGGGGGGAGGGAGAGAACCACAATAGAAAAAAATATTAGGAATCAATTAATCTACTGAATTAAAAAAAAAAACCCACTGTTCCAGTAAAGTGCTTGACACAGTAGATACAGTAGACATGATAATGCTTTCAAGGCTGCTCTGCCCTCTGAAACTTTCAGAATTTTACTGGCTTTTCAAAGCAATACATAACAAATGGGGGAAAAAAGTCTAAATAGATAGCAATCAATATAAATTAAAAGTTCTGAAATGTAGAAAATTGATAAGGAAAGCTAAAGACATCAGGGGAACCTCCATGGCTGGCAGGGCTATGGATAATAAGGAGTTTTTAAAATATATTAGCAGCAAAATAAATTCTAGCTAGAGTATAGGCCCATTACTAGATGGTAAAATTGTTAATGATGCAGAAAAACAGAAGTGTTCAATAAATATTTCTGTATTTGAAAAAAGGAGGATGATGTACTCATATGACTTGAGGATAATGAAGTTCCTTCCAGTCCATTAGTAACTAAGGAGGATGTCAAACAACATCTTCTAGGGATAAACATTTTAAACTCAATGGGCCCAAATGAACTTGCACCCAAAAGAGGCCTAAAAGAGTTGGCCGAGGAGACTGTTGTTAATTCTTAATAAATATTAGAATACTGGGGAAATTCCAGAAGACTGACAGAACATTAGCACTCTTCTAGTATTCAAACAAGGCAAGCAGAATGACCAAGGAAACTATAGACCTGTTAGTGGGACATCAATCCCAGGAAAATAATAGAAAAGTTGATATGGGTTTGTGACAGATATGACAATATCCTGGAAAACCTATTTTGAATTAAGTAAAGTATCTCAGGAGGTCATTGTGTTAAAAATGCAAATGTTTATGTATTGTTGTGGGATGGTTCTTCTGAGGGGGAGAAAGGATTGATGTAAACGCTGCAAAGTGTTATATGTTTCAAAGGACTCTTTTTAAAAAAACAAAACAAAAAGATCTCAGTGGACCAGACAAGACTGAATTTAGTGGAGTGGGATTCCTAGGAAACAATTGGGAAGAATGGAATTCCCTCCGGAGCCATTCTTTTGAAACTGTGCCTCGAATTGAAATCCATTATCTGGCTGATTACCTTTTCACCTATTCAAAAGCCCGAACTAGATAAAGGAAGGACTCAGTAACTCACAGGGGAGCTAGTTCTGAGTGATAGCTGTTATGAACCTCAGGAAAAACCCTTGTGTGGGGCATGAAGGACTAATTACCAACCAGAGCCCTTGTTGTAGTTAGTGGGTGGTCTCTGGTAAGCTTATTAGCATGTCTATAGGGTCTTTGTAATGCTTCTACCTTAGGAATAAAAGTGCTTGCTAAGAAAGAACTTTGCGCTAGCTTATAACTGTCTCTTGTCTCTGAGGAGAAAAGTAAAGCAAGCTGGCAGTCTGATTTTGCTGGGGATTCCACAGTATAGGCAGGAAGCTGTGCAGTCTGGAAATCCCAGTCAAGAGAGGGAACAGTGGTGGCTGAGGAGCTTGGAGCCTAGAGTTGGTGCCCTTGCTAGACCATAGAGGGGTAATAAAGGTGCAGTTTCCCTGAAGTGTGACAGGATCCACTTGATAAAGAATGAACGTGTAAGAATATAAGTAATGCCTGTCTGCTTTTATGGGAGATCGGTTTTGTCAAACAATTCTAATTTAATTCTTTGATGAGATTACAAATTTTTAGGAGAGTGGTAGGAAAGAGAAGAAATAAGGTCAGGAAAGAAAAGGACACATGAACAGAGGGAGGAGAAATGAGGGGGACGACAGTCTCCCATCCCAGATGATATCCGGGATTTAGCCAGAGCTGGTGGAGATGGTAGTGTCATTTGGGTTCCCCCCCTCCACCCCCCGTCCTGGTGTGGTCAGGACATCCCTCAGGATTTGGATGATGAAGGACCAACGGTGTTAGGATGGATCCCAGGGTCCTGGCAGATGGTGGAGGTGGCAGCCATGATGGTGAAACTTGCTCCTTCCTCTTCTTTCAGTCTGCAATTGTATTCATTTCCAATCTCTTTCCACTTCCCCCCACCCCCCCGAGTCTTTTCTTTTAAGGACCCCAGAGGGAGCGATGGGCAGAATAACTTGTTTTCTCATTGCTTAGTTCACCGATTAGGCCTAATTTCCAACACACCAATTTTGGTCCATTAATTTTCAGTCCCACACTTCTCTTCTTTACAGGGCATGATTTTAACACAGTCCTTGAGGTGTCTCAGTCGGCCTTTTTGTTTACACTAATTCAGTCTTTCTTTCTCTCTTTTTCCCCTTTTCCCATCACTATTTATTGTTATAGGTTATCATGACATTTTGTGGACTTTTATCCAGTTTCCCCACAGCTAGACTCACAACTGGAGTAGGCCTACCAGGCCCCAACTATCACTACAACTCCCTTCTGGTCCTAAACTGTATGAATCTATGAAAATTAATTTAGAATTTGGGGGACATAAGTTAGTCTCCAAAACTAACAATGATATTATCTATGTGTAGCAAAAAATCTTTTGTGTTACTAGAAAGCAACAATGCAGTATGTTGTTTTAAGCTGATGGAGGCACATCCATATTAATATTTATGCTATAGGAAAGAAATTGTGACAAACTGTAAAATCTACATGTAAAATCCTGACCCCATTGAAGTCAATGGGAGTTTTGGCATTGATTTTAGTGGATCCAGGATTTCACCGTGTGTATGAAGGACTTCATACTGTACCTGCAACTTGTAATATGGAAGCACTGCCAACCGTACCTGTAAACTAAAACAACCCTCCTGCCGAGTATTTGCACACTCATAGGAGTGTTTTATATTCTTGACCTGTCTGCGTGCATTTATCTAGATTATATTCTCATTTGATGGCTTGTAATTATAAATGTTTAGCAAATCACAGAAGCAGACAAATCCTCTGAAATGGTGTGATTATGTTGACTGAGGATCTGGTGCCATCAGTGTAACTGGGTCTGAAAAGCAAGACTTTAAGGGGAAATGTGCATTACGACTTAGTTTATTTAGTTTTAAAGAATTAAATTACCTTATGAAGTAAGATTACAATATTACTGTCTAATCTTTAGAATATATTTCTGATTTTGACATGTATACCTGTAAACGGGATGTAATGAATTACTTTTTACCTGACACTTGTATAGTTCTCATGGCATGTCATGCCATGCAAATTAGAATGGCAATATCGAAGAATTATCAGCTCAAAGTATCATTGTAAAGCAGTAAGGTAGTGCAGCTGCTCTGTGAGTGAGCAGGATTAGGATAGAATATGAATGAGTCATTTTCTGAGGTTAGCATTCTCCTCCTCAGAGTTTCATACTTTGCTACTACAGGCTAATTTAGATCCTTAAATTAGCAGCTACTTTAGGGAGAAATTTTCAGTTGATCACTTTTTATCACTTGAATGTCTTTAGTTGTATGTCATTTTAATCTCTAGGGAAGCTGTTCTTTCAAAATTACCAAGGGGGATGGTGAAGAGCTGGCTGGGAAAGCAGGAGTTGACTGCTTTGATGAGTTTCTGCTGTTTTAGTGGAAGAAATTGACTTGGATAAAGTAGTAGTGAGGTGGAGGACAATGGCTTTTATCCTCTGAAGGTGTTTCTAGTTGACAATATTTAATTTTTTTTTTAAAGGAAAAGGAAATCAAATCAGTGAAACAGTAGAACGTTCCACTCAGATTAGGTTATTTCAAACTGAGCCATTCTCTGTGGGGATTAATTATGTCAATTATTGAATTAGAACATATTTGTAAAGTTTTTTTTTTCATGTAGAGTGCTGTGGTACGCAATATGCAATGCCTCAAACTAATGCTACAATTTAGAGACTATTGATCAGATAATTATATAGACATGGCATGGTAGGATTTGGGGTTTGTAGCTTTTGCCTGAAGGAGTTGAACTCGATGATGAGGTGGAGGGGTCATCACTATATAATATTTTTAATACTGTATTAATCACCACTGCTCTGGGATGTGTTGGTATATGTTAATGGGAGTAGAATGGAAGTGAAATGAGAGAATCAATGAGGGAATTCTGTGAAGGTTGTCTTGAATATTTATTATTACTAGTATATACTTATATTATGGTAGCACCCAAAGGCCCCATTCGGGATTGGGGCCTTGTTGTGCTGGGTAGTGACCCGATATAACATGAATTCGGATATAACGCGGTAAAGCAGTGCTCCAGGGGGCGGGGCTGCGCACTCCGGTGGATCAAAGCAAGTTCAATATAACACGGTTTCACCTATAACGCGGTAAGATTTTTTGGCTCCTGAGGACAGCGTTATATCGAGGTAGAGGTGTATTTGTAATCTCATTTTATACATCCCTCCAGATATTTCTAACTGTACATTTAAAAGTGAAGAGCTATCTTCTAAATAGATAGATCCAAGCAGAACAACACAATGTGGGATGTGTTTTTTGTCTTGGGGATCTCATACACAATGGCACAGCATACCTGTAATTTTATTTGTCATCGTTTGCGATGAAATAGATGCTCTGTTTCTTAAAGGGTCTCTAGTGGCAGAAAAACAAAGCTGCCAACTAAATAAATCATCTCTGAATATTTTACACACTAGGTGATATTCTAGTAGCAGCGTGTAAAACAATCAGCTGACCAGAAAACGATGGGGTTAATTACAGATTAGCAGCAGCAATACCCTAAAATGTCCTAAAGATATCGTGTGTTTCACAACTGTCTGCTTGTTATAGGTTTGTTGTCTATTGTGACCTCTGTAAATTCCACAGTCTTGCATTTGATACAATTATGATTATTGCATTATCTTGTGAAAGATCATTTCCCGGAGTGTTTGTGTTACATTACTTTGTTTTAAGAGTCTTTTATTTAACAAAGTTAACAAAGATAGGGGACCCAAAGAATCCCAGTCTGAACAGGAAGTCTGTCATAAATTACCACTCAGAGGAATTAGTTTGCTTAGCAGAGGTAACCTTCTAACAAAAGTGGTGCAAAACTGTGTTCCATAGTTTTGGAAATACTTTAGGGTGATACTAATAATGTATATTTGGGGGCGGGGAATACTTCTAACACTGAAAGTTGTTTCTTGTAAAGGTTTCACTGTAACATATAATGTACTTTGGATAATTAAGTAATTTACTGTGCACTAGATTTTTTTTTTTAATGGTATCTACTTGTTGTATCCTTGTGCTTTCCTCTTCTAGTTGACAACCACAGCCCTCCCAGGGAGGACACTCCTACTGGCAGTATGGATTCTCTTTCTTCTCACTCTCCTACACCTGCAGTCTCCAGTAGCCCCCCTGAGCCAGACAAAAATCACCTTATTCTGGAGAGTGGAGACCTAGCGGACTGGGCAGCCAATCAGTAAGTAACATTATTTCAGTTGGTTCTGAAAGAAGAGACAGTTGCACTGACACCCTCTCCCCGCCTACGTTGGATGCAACTGAGTAACTTTTTGAAGTGATTATACTTGGTTTCCATTGCTACAACTATGGGGAGCGAAGGAGTAAGTGAATAAAAAATTGATCTGTCTCATGTCTCAAAATGGTTCTCAAAATACAGTTCTGCATCTGACAGTTATATCTGCTAAATCAGTGTCTCTCAACCTTTCCAGATTACTGTACCCCTTTCAGGAGTCTGTTTTGTCTTGTGTACCCCAAGTGTCACCTCACTTGAAAACTACTTGCTTATAAAATCAGACATAAAAATATAAAAGTTTCTCAGCCTGGTATTACTGGAAAATTGCTTACTTTCTCATTTTACCATATAATTATAAAATAAATTGATTGGAATATAAATATTGTACTTACATTTCAGTGTATCGTATATAGAGCAGTATAAACAAGTCATTATATGAAATTTTAGTTTGTACTGACTTTACTGGTGCTTTTTATGCAGCCTGTTGTAAAATTAGGCAAATATCTAGATGAGTTGAGTGCCCCTTGGAAGACCTCTGCATACCTCCAGGAGTACACATACCCCTGGTTGCGAACCACTGTGCTAAATTATATTTTAGCTTTTTACTATGGAAAGTCAAGGTGTTTTACTACTAGCAGTTTCATGATTTACACTGTTTTATTTAGGCACTGCATTTGTAAAGTATTCTGTGCATAATACATTACCATTGTTTTATTTCAAACCACTGGGTCCCCCATATACCTAACCTGAAGAAGTGTCTATACGCTGTAGTAGCTGTGGGTGGTAGTATGTTACCATCAAGATGTATGGCCAAATTCTGTCCTTGGATACATACATACAGCGCCTGTTAAAGTTAATAGGAGCTGAACATTGCTATTCAAGGACAGACTTAGATCTATATAATATATTAACATATAAAAATGCCTGTATTTTCAATTAATTTGCAGTTTGTCACTTGAATAGGCTTTTTAGCAGTTAGTGAGCTTGATTCTAGTTCAGCAAAAAGTGACATTGCAAGTTTTAGTACACTGGGGCTCAATTCACAACACGGCCATGCCTGAGACATAAGGAGGCTGACATTTTTTATCATAAATCAAACTCTGAGTGAATTCCCTGGTTTACTATTCATACAAAATTTAAAATGTCATGGAAAAAACCTCTAACCTTGAAAGGCAAAAAGGTGAATGAAGTAAGTCTGGAGAAGAGATTTGCTTTTTTGTTACGTATATTTTCCATAATGCCATTTTGAGTGGCCTGGCCTGCTTATATGATATAAATGCTATATATATCATTGGTAAATACTTATTAATTGTAATAACATTTTTCCCAAATGGGGCAAAAGAACAAAAGTCTTTAAGGCATCCATGTAATTACAGCTGGGTTTATTTGCTCTCGTTTATATGGATGTGCTTTGGGCACTGTTGTCTCTGTGTTGGGATGTAATTTTCTTCACCTTTTATTTATTTTTTTGGCTTGTAGTTAAAAGTGATGCAAATCCATAATGACTTTCCATGCAAGTGGTAACTTTCAGTAGAAGCATGAAATTCCTCTTTTGTCTGCAGTTTTTCTTCTTGAGGTTTTCTGTCAGGAAAAGGTGTGTATATGCAGGCTAGCTAGGAAAATTGAATTTAGCAAGACATTCCCACTGCCGAGCAACTCCAGGAACATTGAAGTTTAAATGCTCCCATGCATTTTCCTAACTCTGCATTACTGCATCTTTCTACTTTTTCCTTTGAAGATCTGATAGTTTTTGTAGGGTTACCATACGTCTGGATTTTCCCGGACATGTCCGGTTTTTTGGGCCTCAAATCCCCGTCCGGGGGAAAATCCCCAAAAGCCGAACATGTCCGGGAAAATAGGGAGGTGCTGGGCCGGGGGGTGCTCGGCCAGGGGCTGGCCCGGGATGCGGGGCTGGCAGTGCTGGGCCGGGGCCCAGGACGGGGCCGGCGGTGCTGGGACGGGGGTGCTCAGCTGGGGGCTGGCCCGGGGGTGCGGTGCGGGACCGGGCCTGGCGGTGCGGGGCCAGCGGTTCTGGGCCGGGGGTGCGGTGTGGGGCCGGGCCAGGCCCGGCGGTGCAGGGCCAGCGGTGTTGGGCCAGGGGTGCGGTGCGGGGCCGGCGGTGCTGGCCTGGGGTGCTCGGCCGGGGGCTGGCCTGGGGCCGGCACCCCAGGGCCCGAGCCGAGCCAGGCTGGAGACGCTGCGGCCAGGGCCGGCCGCCAGAGGGAACCGCTCGGTTGGGGGGGGCAGACTGGGACGTGCCTCCTCCCCCCGCCCCCCTCCGCCCAGCTTACCTGCTGCCTGCTTCAGGCTTCCTGCGAATCAAATGTTCGCGGGAAGCAGGGGAGGGAGCGGAGTTGGGGCGGGGACTTTGGGGAAGGGGTGGAGTTGGGGGGGGCAGGGCTGGAGGCAGGGCTGGGGCCCTGTGGAGTGTCCTCTTTTTGGACACTCAAAATATAGTAACTCTAAGTTTTTGCTCAATGGGAAGTACTGCTGTTACTTCAGGTTTGCAAATAACAAGCAAACACATCATACGCTTAGTTTATTAGTCAAAAGCTGTTTGCCTCTCCCACCCGCCTCGCTTGAGGAGTGGAAGGGCTGAGCCTTAACAGGTTGGTTTCAAAGCAGCACATTCTCTCAGTCACATTCTTCATGAAATAGTTTCTCTCCCACTTCCTGTAGACCCAGAGAGCCTTAAACATGGGGAAATCAGTGTGGTCTCACACGTGAGGGAGTGGTTGGTGGGAGAGGGAAGCAGGCTGTGGAAAATATGCATGGAGGACTTTTTCAGTCCTGGTACACCATGGAATACTGTACTCTGCACAGCACTCTTTTTCTGCACGTGTTGGGGAAGGCTGTGGATTGGGGAAAGGGCAGTGGACTGGCTGGTGGATTTGTCACTGCATTGATCTGCTAGCCCCAACCACCCCAGGAGAGATTGTGCATGAAAGTGGACTCTGCTACAGGCCTTAGGCTGCAGTAGCAGCTGAGGAATAGCTCCACTGATGGTTCACAGTTTGAGGAGGAGGATTTCAGACTGATTCCTAGCCCATTTTTCTGAAACTTTGCACAGTGGTTGAGGAATCGGACAAAAAGTACTGCAGGAAAGCAATGCGTAGAGTCTCTAATGCAGTGCTAGTGTGTCAATACTAGAACTGGTCAGAGAAATCTTGACTCAGCATTTTTTGTCAGAACAGTAATTCCATTTAATGGAAGATTTCAGGATTTAGAAATTTGGGCCTTGGCTACACTGGCGCTGTACAGTGCTGCAACTTGCTGCGATCAGGGGTGTGAAAACGCCCCCCACCCCCGAGCGCAGCAAGTGCAGCGCTGTAAAGCGCCAGTGTAATCAGTGCCTGCAGCACTGCACGCTCGCTCACAGCGCTGCACGCTATTCTCCTTGGAGAGGTGGAGTACTTGCAGCGCCGCGGCAGCGCTGTGAATCCCCAAGTGTAGCCAAGGCCTCAGTTTCATTCTGATTCAAAACAAAACCCCCAAATTTTGAAATCCTCCACAAAATAGAATTACTGTTCTCCACCCAGCTATCCTGGGAGCCCTGGCTCTGGGACAGTCCACTGGGTAGGCTGGCCCAGAGCCAGAGGCATTGGAAAGTCTGCCTGAGGCTGCTGAGGAGCTAGCCGGGCAAGCTGGCAGGAAGCCAGGTAGGTTTAAATCTGCCTGACAGCCAGGGTTCTATCAGACACTGACCGGTTTCCAGCAGAAGTTCATCAAAATCAATGTGGGTCTGTGGACTGTTTCAATTTAGACATATCAGCCAGTTCTCAGTCCAGCTCTTGTAAATACCATTCTGAGCCTAGGTCAGATGGAATGCAGGAGAATCTGGTTTCTCAAGTTTCTGCCGATGTTTATAACTTGTGGGTAGTAGTTGTAGGAGATCAGTCGCAGTGGAGCTATTAATTATGTATGCAGTGAATAAGGAAATGGGTGACTTCATTGCTGCAGAAGGCTCATTGGCTTTGTTTCCTAGGAGGGTATTGCATCAGAGTTCAAGATATTTCAGATGCTCCAAAGTTATTTTCTATCAATAAAGCAGTTTTCTATAAACAGATTATCCTCAGTTACATGTGATAGAATAGTCCATGGCAAGGAGAACCTTTTGTGACCACCCCCCCCCACACACACACCCAACATGCACAGAGAAAAATGCTGATGTCTCTTGAGAAATAGCTGTTGTCACTCAGTGTGCAGCAGCAGTCAAAAGAGCGAACAGCATAAGGGAGTCATTAAGAAAGGGATAGATATTTGGGCCCCATTTCATGGGCTTTCTCCAGGTGCTTTACACCTCCGTGGACTGTTTGGTCAAGCTCAACTGGACCCGATCAAACCTGTCAGCTTCGGGCAAGGGGTGTGTCACGGCTGTCCGCTGTCAGGCCAGCTGTACACTGTGGCCATTGAGCCTTTCCTCCCATCTCCTCCATAGGAGGTTGATGGGGTTGGTGCTCTGCAAACTAGAATTGCGGGTGTTCCTGTCAGCATACACCGATGATGTGCTCCTTAGGTCTGGGGCCCGGGCGACCTGCTGCCAGTGAAGGCCTGCCAAGCCATCTCCTCAGCAGCCTCCTCCACCTGGGTTGAGCTCTGGCCTGATGTTTGGGGATGGGTGACAGGTGAGCTCCCTTCCACTCGTGCTTCAGGCCATTCAGTGGAGTCCAGGTCTGCTGCTCTATCTAGGTGTTTACCTTTCTGCCACCCATCCCTCTCTGCCAGAGAACTGGCAAGATTTAGAGGGCAGGGTGGCTGAGTGGCTGCAGAGGTGGATGGGACCACCTCAGTGCCTTTCCCTGTGGGGGAGGTCACTGGTGCTCAATCATCTGGTCCTGTCCATGCTCTGGCACTGGCTCAACATCCTGAGCCTGGCCCCAGGTATCCTGGCCGGGCTCCAGAGGCGTGAGGGAAAGCTTGGTGCATGTCTACCTGGAGTGCGCCAAGTTGCAGCCCCTTTTCCGGCTCCTCCAGAACCTTCTGTTAGGTTCTGGCTGCACTTTTCCCCACACCTCCTGATCTATGCACATCCTGTCCGTGACCCCACAAAGTCATGAGAATTTCTCATCAACCTCTTCCCGGTGCTGGCCAATATTGCCATTTATAAAACCAAGAGGAGGATGCTGGATGGGGAGGTGCTCTGCAACTGTGGGTATTCTGTTCTGTTCCTCCGTTCAATCATATATCTGGGCCAGTTCCTCTGGGCCACGTCCGCTGGCTCCCTAGACACCTTTGAGGAGCAGTGGGCACTGTTCGGGGTTCTCTGCTCGGTGTCCCCCTCAGGATCCCTGCTTATGGCCTTATGACCTCACACCTGTCCCTGTTTTCTTATTAGATGTCCCCCAAAATCATTTGAGCACTGTGTTTAGTCACTCCTCCTTTTAGGCTGAGGGAGGGGCTTTCAGATGTGCCCACTCACCTCCTGGAACTCATAGGTGTTCATTCTCTGCACTGTCACAGTTGCTCTAAGTTAAAATGGCCAAATACTTCTGTTTAAAAACCGTGTTCTCTTTCTCACTGTTCAGGTATTGCAAAGGCTGTTTCTCCAATTCTATCTTTAGTCTGAATCGTAAAATATTACTTTTTACCTACTTTTAAGTTTGTATTTCTTTTTAAATTTATAACTCATATAACTCCACACAGAAAAGGGAATTGTCCTAGTGATGTGTCTTCTCCCCTCTGAAACTGGAAGGGAAATGTCTTGTGACTTAAGCCATAGAAATTATAATTGGATCTATTTGATATTCCTGGTTCTGAAACAGACTTTGGTGTGTGACTCCTGTCACTTAATCGCTCAGTACCTCAGTTTTCTTCATGCCTAAAATGAGGATGATACTTTCCTGCTTCAGTGTGTTGTTGTTTTTTAAAGCCCTGTGAAATCTTTGGCTACAAGGCACGAAGAAGTGCAAAATATTTTACTGCTTTAAAGAAGAAGAACAGTTGACACAATGTAATTTTTTTTTCTGTGTTGTGTAGACTCTAAAGCTGAGCCAGCCATCCACCTAGTTTCATCCAGTGATCATTTGAAACAGAGGAATGTGAAATCACTCACAGCTGAAGGTTGGAGAGATGCATTTGCAATAGTGCTCTTGTACTGAGTTGCCTAGGGAAATGCTCTCTTTGGGATTAAATCTTTTGTAGATGAAGGTGAATAACAGTAATATTCAGCCTTGTTAAAGAAGTAAATGTTTAAGAACACAGCAAAAAATGCCTAGAGCTCCTAAATGTTTGTTTAGTGTTCTAGAGAGCTACTGTTGCCGCTGATAATTATTTGTATTACAGTCCAAGGACCTTTTGTCCTAGGCACTGTACAGTAGTGATACTCAGACCTCAGTGGTTCAGGAGCCAAGTTAGTGGTCAACATTACCCAAAAGAGCCACAGTAGTGTGAATTCATTGTTTCCTTTGCTATAGTACTATAAATTCATATTTAAAGAGTATGATGGGAAATATTTAGTTTATATTACAGTACCAGTATTATATTATCAATGTGACCGCATTACAGTAGACACAAACTGTATTATCTGTGTGCCTCTTCTGAAACGCACAAAAGAAATTTGTATAATAGTGACCAGGGCTACATTTGACCATACTGTTTGTGTTTTGAGTGAGTCTCAGCCCTGATCAAGAACCCTGTTCTGGAGCCTCATGGCTTTCATCAGAATATGGAGTCTCCCTCTCTCTTGCAGGCAGTTTCCTTCTCCTCTTACTGGTTTGGTAGGCAAAAAGGTTCCTTATTCCTCCAAAATCCTGTCCCATTTTGTTCCTCTCTCTTTCTTCAGCTTCGTCTCCTTGACTCATCTAATGTCTGTGTTTTTAAACGGCTGAACTAACATCTCACGTTTGTTCTCTCTTCTGGGGAAATTCCACTGCTCCAAACGCCCCTGCCTGAGATCACCTGGAATTAATTGGATTCTTCCAGCTCAGGCACCTTCCTTAATATACTTATTGCCTTGCCAGAGAATAGTCATTAGAATGGTAACAACTTCTTTTGTTTGTCTGTAGCTTCTTCTAGACAGGGTGTGTGATATATGACAGGGTCCTTGTCAGCCCATGGTTAGTTTATTACATAACGAGAGTTAGAGTTATACATAGAGCTCATAAAATAAATCATAATTCATAAGATGTTCATAGACAGATTCCCCAAATCATCAGAGTGCCTTTCTGGGTGTCTGTGAGCAGTGGGTGATGAAACTAATGATAAAAGCAAAGCAACAGTAAATCTCAGGATGGCTGAAATCCTGAAGAGGAAAACCAGTGTCAAAGAAGCTGTCAGAAGGCAGGGGAAGGAGGAAAAAGCAATGTCCTGAACACAATTAAAGTCTTGGAGATAATTACTCCTATTTGTCTGACTACCAAATGAATTCCCATTAGCCTTGTTATGTCTACAATCAGTAAGCTTATCTCCCTGGAAAACTGAAGGGGTTCCTTTCTGTAGCTTTGGGTGGTGATGCAAATTCACAATCTCTGTACAGGTGGCAGGTGACTTTAATGAAAGTCTTGAACCTTGTTATGTTCCTTCTGTGTGATTATCTGAGGTCTTTTAAGTTATTTTAGAGGAAGAGCATATTTAAACAGCTTTAAAAAAGACATGATCCTATTATACAGAAATCATACGCACTAGTTGTGCTCATTTTTGTAGCCTGCTATTGTTTCATCACTGTCACCCACTCAGTGACTACAGTTTTTGGAGGTGTGTGTGGGTATTTGGCACTTGTTTTAATTCTGCCTTTTGTGGTACAAGGGCAGTAATGCCCACCATTTTTGCAACTCCATTGAAACAGGCACGATCTAACTCAACTCTGAGGTCATGTGTTTCCTACAAGAAACAGGGTTGGCTATCGCCTAGATTGTCTTCAAAACGTGGGTTAGACAGCTAGAAACGTTGCACTAGAATCACTGTGTCATATTATATGGGTTAATGGTATACATGTTATGAGAGGGAGTGTTATAAAATAATGGGCTATGCATTGCAGACTATTTTCCTCTTTCTCATACAGCGGCTCTTTTCAATCCAGGGAATACAATTACTCTTGATTTCTGGAAGAGGCACAGCCTTTGGTCAGGGGTTTGCTGTAGCATACAGATATACATATGCTTTATTTTGTTCTAACTAAATTATAATTTTAAAATGCTTTACCCTAGGACAGTTGTTGTAGATGTATGCTTTAGATTTACCAGACTGGCATGAAAGATCATTGCTCTAATGTGTTAGCTGCTCCACTGAGACTTCACAATCTAGGTTTAAAGAAACCTCTGTTCCAGTGTTGGCTGATCCACTTCTGTACAAATGAAAAAGATTTATGCGTGCTCTGTGTACTGTACATGTTCCTTCCGCGTGGTGGTGGGTCTTTTTCTTAAGCCCTTTGGATCCTGTCCCCTGCTCTGGCTCAAACTACAACAGTTGAAACTGCATCCAACAGTGTATCCCCCCACCTTCACCAAATAGTCTGAGCTTTCATACAGTGAGAAAGTTTAATATGCATGGAGTGTGTTGTCTGGTGCTGGAGAACATTGGATGGCATATTGAATCAGAAATAGCCAATATCTTTTGATACATGTCTTATTGTAACAAACCATTTTAAAAGCACTTTCACAGAGTTTTGTGTGAGTAATATAGTGTGATATGACAGACACAGGGCTGCCAAATCCTTCTATGAAATAAATCTGTTTTCTAAAAAGTTAGAGTGTAGATTCTTTTCACAGGCTCTCTCTCTTGCTTGCTCTCAAGATAAGAGGCTCCTCAGTAGCTGTGTTACCTTAGGAACCAGCCAGATAAACATCCAATAAAACCTTGTTTTCAGGAGTTTGTTTCTGAATATCTGTATGAAATCTCTAGCTTATTTTCAGTAAGGCTGCCCCCCCCCCTCCCCCCGGGTCCATGGACACCGATTCTCTATACTAGACAATAACGTTTCTTCTCAAAGAGAGATAATTATGTCAGGGTTTGTTTCCACAGGAAACACATTGCATTCATTTCAGACTTTAGGCGAGTGGATTTCTTTAACAGACTGCCTTAAATTTGAGATAAGATATACTAGTAGGTTTTTATTATCATCTTGGTAAGCAAGGCTTTTCTTACGACTTTATCTTTAAATATCTTTTTATGTAAATAACTTATCACAAATATCCTTTTAAAAAAATCCTGCAGTAGGGGGCTTGTGCAGCACAGCATTTGAAAGATCTTTTGTATTGAGTAAAAACTTCTGTTTAAAAATAGAATCAAATCACTGGTTCTTCAGGTAGCCAATTATAGTAAATAAAAAAGAAAATCTAAAATATAAGTAGGTCAGGTGGCTACTTCATATTTTTGTTATTAGTGATTGTTTCACCATGTTATGTTCAGAAATAGGGTTTTTCATTGCTGCATCATAGACCATGAACTCTTGATCTGTAACCACAAGCTGAAACTGACAGGCGAATTCAAGAGAAGTACCGCAGTGCTTTCTCTACAGCTGAATCGTATTAAGAGAATACATCAAAAAGTGGGGGAGGGAGTAGCACAGAGCTCAGAGGTGCCTGCATTTCTAAAGGTTTTTCTACTGGAAATATGGGATTCATACTAGGCTCCCAGAGAATATATCTACATTTGTATTCAGTTTTATACTGTGCCTCAGGTGAGGGGCAGTGCATTCTTATTGGTTGATACACTACTGATCATCTTGTGTAGTAATTGACATAACATGAGCCATACATATTGATCTGAGCATTTCATTTCTTCGCCTACCCCTCTCTGGACACATCCTTTCCCTCCCTCCCTACCCTCCCCCACCAACACTCAAAGGGAACCCATCTTTTATGTTGTATGCATCCTTGTGAATTATGTTTCTGGATGAGAGATTTTTAGTAAAGAATGTAAGTTTTGTTTCTAACCCCTCCACCTGATCTCTCTCTCTCTCTCTCTCTCTCTCTCTCTCACACACGCATGCACAAAACGAGTTTTTTCACTGGTACAGCTGGTCAAATAATTAGAAACAAAGTAATACATTTGGTAGGGGGTTTTTTTGTTTTGTTTTTTAAACCAAATATTCATGAATGAATGTGTTTATTATTCACTGGTTGAGAGCCAAGGATGCCAAATCTGATCTGCAATTCTAGAAGGCACTTCATTTGGTAGAACATCCTGGGGCTGTTGGTGGTTGCTACATTTAGTGGTTTAAGTGGGTGCTGACATACTTTAATTTTGGCAATAGAGTAAACGAACCCAGAATATTTTTTCCCCTTTCTCTATACTTTATACAGGTTTCAGAAATCAGTCTGGCACTGATTTTAAAGTGGGAAATGTTAAATGTAAATAAAAAACAATCAATATGATGTTTTTAAATGTTGGGCTTATTTAGATATGAACATACTTTAAGACCCCCAGCTGATGTAAATCACCATTGAGCCATTGAAGTCTGTGAATCGGGGCTTTAATATTTTCAGGCATGTACAAGTCTGCACGTTATGTAACCATTAATGTAGTCAGACTAGCATCGTTAGCCCTCCAGGATGATTGGTGATGATGCCTGAATGAATGTTACTAACATGTTTGTGATTTGAACTGTGTTTTTACATAGGTGTTGCTTGCACTTCAGCACCTTTATTCCAAAAAAGTTCATTTTTTTTTAACCACTTGGCCTTTTTTGTGTGTCCTGAAATGAGATTCAAAATAGGGAGAAACTTCAGGTTTTTGGGTCTTGTAGTTTTTTTAATATATGAAATTCGTCCTTCCTGGCACGTGCGCATCCAGGCATGCGTGCACACAATATATAATATTCTTGGATGGTAAAGTCATTGGGACTTCTCATTAGTTCTGTTCACAGATGAGCACATTGTTTATGTTCAGCAAATAAGGTTATGAAAAAAGTTTGGGTTTCTTTACACTTTGGCTTTCTATGAGAAACTTCATTGTGACTCATAAGTATACAAGTTTCCATTTTCCGAAGATTCTGGTTGGTCTGAATCTTCAACAAACTGCCCAGGTTATGTGGCCTCTGGATCTCAGTCCAGAAGCATCACAGTGAGCATTGTTATAATATCACCGTTGGGAGAGGCTTTGTTCTCTTGACATCTCCACAACCCCTGACAGAGGCCATGAAGGCCCATGCCGTGCTCAAATGTGACACTAGTGCTGAGAGCCAGCATCATGATCCCACCATTGTAATAGCTGCAACCTCTTTTGAAAGCCTCCAGCCGCACATGGCTTAGTGCAGTACTGAAAAGATCTTAAAATAGATTTGTCAAAACTTGTAAAGGCGTAGGTAGTGGCAGCTCAAATAATAGCCTGCAAGATGTGGTTCCATTGTATCTGCCTTTATTACATAAGGAATTGGGTGTTTGCATTTTTATCGAGTATATCATCAGTTTGAGAGATGTCTTTGTCCTGGGATGTAGGGCATGTTGGAGAAATACTTTGTCAGGAAATTCAGAACCATGGCTGGAAAATCAGTTCAGCAACCCCACTAATCTTGAGTTTTAAGGAGTTCAATAGTTCCCATAGTCACAGAGTCCCACACGGAATGTTTCTGATGTGAAAGAGAATTGCACGCAAGTTATTAATGCAGCCCTGAAAAATTTCTTCCCTTAGCCCCAGTCAGATTCGTTCATCGATGGTCTCATGGTTGAATACACAGTCCACCACAACACCTACCTCAACTACCAGAACCCCAGCACCGTCATCTTTCCCCTTCCCCACCTCTGCCACAGGGAGTGACAGACCAGCTGAAAGGTACGATATACACTTCAATTTTTGTTGATGTTTTCTTTACTTCCTTCTCTCTCTATCATTGTCCTAAAGAAAAAAGCAGACTTGAGTCTTAATGTACAATACAACCTCAGAGTTAGGAACACCAGAGTTAGGAACTGACCAGTCAACCACACACCTCATTTGGAACTGGAAATACACAATAAGGCAGCAGCAAAGACACCCCCGCCTCCCCCCAAAAAAGCAAGTACAGTGCTGTGTTAAGCATAAACTACTTAAAAAAAAAATCAACAAAGGAAAAGCAGCATTTTTCTTCTGCATAATGAAATTTCAAAAAAAATGTATTCAATCCACTTTTCAGTTGTAATCTGTTGAAAGAACAACTATAATGTTTTGTTCAGAGTTATGAACATTTCAGAGTTACAAACAACCTCCATTCCCGAGGTGTTTGTAACTCTGAGGTTCTACTGTAATACAGCAGTGATTTTCAATCTGGGGTCCGCAGACTATGTCTAAGGGGTCTGGGAAGGGTTGTCATGACCATAGAACAGTCCGGTGGCACCTTAAAGACTAACAGATTTATTTGGGCATAAGCTTTCATGGGTAAAAAACCCACTTCTTCAGATGCATGGAGAAGAATGCATCTGAAGAAGTGGGGTTTTACCCACGAAAGCTTATGCCCAAATAAATTTGTTAAGTCTTTAAGGTGCCACCGGACTCCTTGTTGTTTTTGTGGATATAGACTAACCTGGCTATCCCCTGATACTTGACACCAAAGAACAGTGGTTTTCAACCTGTGCTCTGCAGACCTCTGTCGATGATTTCCAACGGGGTCTGCACCTCTCTTCAAAAACGTTTAGGGGTCTGCACATGATGAAAGGTTGAAAACCACTGTAATACGGAAACCACCGCAAATTCAAGAATGTAGCCATTTGCAAGCGGAGAGGTGCCTCATGCTGCTCAAGGTGGTAGTTATAACTTCTTGAGGAATAATGCCAACAGTGTCAATTGTCTCGACTGGACCTTTATTTCTTGCTCATAATGTATCTTATTTGCTGTTTTCCTCAACAATTTACTATATTACAGGTAGATGGTCCCTTCATCAAAACACACCTCCAGCTGTATTCCTTTGCCTTCCATATCAAATTAAAGCTTCTTGTCCTTGCCTTCAAGACTCTGCATAACTCTTCCACTGTCCATTGTCTCTACTCTCATCTTTTTCTCCTCACTCCTTTTGCTCCCTCTATCTCCTCCCACTCTCCTCATTATGCCTTTTTCTTTGTTTTCCCTCTGCCTTCTGCCTAGGATGCACTAGGACTCTATAAGGTTACCAGATAGCAACTGTGGAAAAAAAAAAAAAGGGACAGGTGGTGGGGCGTAATAGGTGCCTATATAAGAAAAAGTCCCCCAAAATGGGACTGTCCCTTTAAAAATGGAACATCTGGTCACCCTAGGCCTCTATCATCTCATCTTTTCCTTCTTAAAACCTATCTCTTCTGTGAAGCCCATCTGCATTACCCCTACAAACAAAGGACTGCTGTACTACTTACATTGCTAAGGAAAGCAGTCAGACATACTAACAAATCCTCTGCACCACTTTGTCATAAATTCTGTTTCTGGCCACTTGTTACACTGTACTACAGCTGTATTGTCCTTTTGACTGCAAGTTCATTGTGGCAGGGACAGTCTCTTCCAATATTTTCTGTACAGTTTTTTTTGCTGTGAGGACTCAACAAATGATGAATTAATAACGTGGGTGCTTTGTCAAATAATGCATTGTAAAGTATCCAATTACTGTTTATTCAG
This sequence comes from Trachemys scripta elegans, assembly GCF_013100865.1. Classification (NCBI taxonomy): domain Eukaryota; kingdom Metazoa; phylum Chordata; order Testudines; family Emydidae; genus Trachemys; species Trachemys scripta. The sequence continues at coordinate 55,166,754 of NC_048302.1, forward strand.
GAAAGCATTTTTAAATAAGGCAGGCCAAAAAAGCTCTAAGATTTCTGGTCATGGTAGCTTCAGAAGTTCATAGTTATCCTGAAAAAATTTGCAGTGATATTTCATTATCAAACCTCTTAAAGACATCTCTAGAATACTGTCCAAAAATTTACTTAGGACAGAACATGTTCTGTGGTTTTCTAGACGGTTGTATGATAAGAAATTACAAGAACAGTTCAAATACAGGCCTGCATACAGGAAGACTGAAAACGTGAAGTTGAAGTTGACTGAAGAAAAGGGTCTCAATATCTAAAGATTATTATTTTAAGATTAAGTACTGTATCCTTTACCTCATGTTTGTTTCATTGCTGATTTCCTTGGGCAGTGTTTTATATAGTTTGTTTTTAAAAGTGAGATATGCACAAGCGTGTGTGCAGAGCTATATTACATGTACAAACTGGCTATGCACAAGTTCAAATGGCAAATTGTGAAATGAAATTATGCTGTTTGTGTGTGCAAATTAGGAACACGCAATTGTGCACATGAAATTCTGTGCTTAAAGTTCTGAAATTGGGCCCCAAATGGGTTATAAATGGATATTTGTTTCTTTCAGCCATTGAAATATTTCATTTTATGTCTCACTTTCAGTGTTCTCAACAGAAGAGCAAGAGCAGTGTACCCTTGTGAGGCAGAACATAGCTCTGAATTATCTTTTCAAATAGGAGCAGTTTTTGAAGATGGTAAGTACTCTACACATAAATGTTAAAACAAGCAAACTGAAAACCTTCCTAAATGGCCTCAGACAAAAATACAATCATAACTATTAGTGATATGCCAAGGTAGCTGACTACAAATAGTCTGGGACTTAATGGATTTCTGGCATGTTGATATACATTTTATTGGGCATGTATTAGCACATTATGGTGATGATACTCTAGGCTCAGGTGCGGAGGCACTTGCAATTGTGTAGAAATGCTTATTTGGCAGCACAGAAAAGCATCTCTGTATGTGAACCTTTTCACATAGTTAGCTTTGTAAATTCAAGGGGGCTTTGTGTTGAGACGTCATTTTCCTAAAAGTTTACCTCAGGATTTAGAGCAGGATAGGGATTTGGGTGGGGAGGGGCAGGGAGGAATGGTAAATATATGTATATGAGGGGTGAGTATGCATTACGTGGGGCCAAGTGATGATTGGTGTATGTCCATGCACACAAATATACAGGTAAATATGGATGTCCATAAAGAGATCCTCATTTGAGGGCGTACTTGCCAACCATCCTGATTTGTCCAGGGCATCCCAAATTTAGTTAATCTATCCTGGCTTCCAATCAGCTGCTTCTGTACCTGGGTCTCTGAGTTGACAAGAGTTTTTCCTGTAGTTCTGCCCTTGTGCTAGCAGGGGCTATTATTTAATCCCTGAAGATCTAGGAGGGGACTGAACATGTCATCTACCCCTAAAAACATCAGAGAAGGAGTAGTCAGCCTGGCTTCTCCCCACCAGGAGGACAGCAGAGAGTAGGGGGACGTGGAAGCAGGGGCTGTTGTGAAGGATTTTAAATGTTATATTTGGCAGTATTGCCCTATAAATGCAATATACTATGCACTGCTATTAGAAAATCATCAAATGATAGCAAGAGTACCCCACAACTGCCTCTGTTATGAGGCCATGATACATGGTGTCACATTGAAAAAAACCCAAACTTAAGTTCAACAAAATGCTCACCCAACTTTTGTGCAGTTTGAAGATCCCAAGTTATTCCCTGAAATTTTTATAAAAAATGCTGAGATCTGTGTGCTGGAACAAGGGGCACACTGATGCAGAAGAGCCTGGAAATTCTTCTGTTGGCCAACATACCCGGTACCTCCTAATTTATTCCCAGCTGTTCAATTTGCTACTAGTGTCAGAAAGTTGATATGCACTGTGTGACAGATATCGCAACTCTGCTGTCAAACGGGAGGGCACATCTAGCATGGTCTCACAGGGGTCAGTCCAGGGTCTGGTACTAATCAATATTTTTTCATTAATGACTTTGGTATTGGAGTTAAGAGTATACTTACAAAATTTGCAAATGAAACCAACCTGGGAGGACAGGATTAGAATTCAAAACAACCTTAACAAATTGGACAATTGTTCTGAATTCAACAAGATGAAATTCAATAAAGACAAGTGCACTTAGGAAGGAAAAATCAGATGCCAACAACAAAATAGGGAATAACTGGCTTTATGGCAATACTACAGAAAAGGATTTGGGGGATTATAGCGGATCTCAAATTGAATATGCAATTGCAAAAAAGGCTAATATTGTATTAACAGGAATGTCATATGTAAGACACAGGAGATAATTGTCTGCTCAGCTGGGCACTGGTGAGGGCTCTGTTGGAGTGTTGTGTCGAGTTTGGGTGTCACACCTTAGGAAAGATGTGGCCAAACTGGAAAGAGTCCCGAGGAGATCAATAAAAATGATAAAAGATTTAGAAAACCTGACCTATGAGGAAAGGTTAAAAAACTGAGCATACTTAAGTCTTGGGTAGGAGAAGACTGAGGGGGCACCTGATAAGTTCTTCAAATAGTCTGTGATAAAGAAGACTGTGATCAATTGTTGTTCATGTTCACTGAAGGTAGGACGAGAAGTAATGGGCTGAGTCTGCAGCAAGGGAGATTTGGGCTAGACATTAAGAAAAACTTTCTATCAGGTTAGTAAAGCTTTGAAATAGGCTTCTGAGGGAGGCTGTGAAATCTCCATCACTGGAAGTTTTTCTGAACAGGTTGGACAAACACCTGTCAAGGATGGTTTAGGTTTACTTGGTCCTGCCTCAGGACAGGGACTGAACCTGATGACTTCTCAAAGTCTTTTGCAGCCCTTCATTTCTCTGATTCTGTGATCTTTTGGGACCATTATATTAATGAATGGTTTATGTATGACTGTGTTCTACTCCATGGGGGAAAGGTAACCACAGCTCCTCCAGGAACTAAAAGGCAGTGCAGGTGATGAAGCTGAATCACTGGGACTAAACAATTCCAGAGAAGGTCTCTCCCGTGGGGTGGTTTGCGTATAGTGGTTCAGGCTCGTTTTTCCAAGACTAGGTAAGAAACAAAGGGCTTTTGGTATAAAACAGTGTTTTTTCAATCTTTTTTCATTTTGAATGGAGGTGCGGACCCCTTCGGAAAACTTAGACGGAGATCTGTGAACCCTGAGGGGTCTATAGACCACAGATTGAAAAACACTTTCTATGGTAACAATAGCCTTTTGCTGACCCCTTAGACATAGTCTGCGGACCCCTGGTTGAAAACCACTGCTATAAACAGATGAACTTGAACTGGCTAGTGGCCTCCTTTCTGATCCAGCCAATGGACCGGACCTTCTGTCCCAGAGGGTCCCCCAGCCTTTGCAGAACCGTTGGAAAGACTTTGGCCTAGGAGGGCTCCATAAGACTGATGGGTGACCCCTGGTACATTTAAATCTGTTTGTTTTTATTGTGTTTTCTCTGTAACCTTAAGAATAATTTGTTTGCTTAGAAAGAGCAGAGTGGTGACTTGTAACTGCTGGCAATGCACTGTTGTTAGTTAGCCCTTGGAGAGAAAGCAAAGCACAGGCACTGGCCGTTAGGCAGACTGGCTTACTAGGGATATCATAGTGTAAGGCAGAGCGCTGTGCAGCCTAAAAACCTCTCGTCAGAAGGGAGTGGGACAAAGGTCCTCCCCAAAGTCAGCTGATGGCTGGAGACTGGAGACCCGACTGGGCGCTCCTGGAGTGGACCATGGAGGGGGGATACATGTGTAGTTACCCTGAAACTGTGACACACTGTCCCAGTATGCCAAACATACTGACTCGTGTGTGCTTAGAGTGACACAGACACCAAGGAAGAGAATCTCTGCAGTGTGCCCCAAACGTAGGGGGAATTCCAAGTTCCCAGCTTAGATCCAGTAGGAAAAGGAAAAAAATACACAGACTAGAGCAGCTAAAAAATCAACCCACAGGCATTTTTTTTTTTATTTAAAAGGTAGCCAATATGGCCCATATATTCAACAATGCATTCTACTAACGGTTATATTGGATCAAAAAATGTGTGTGGAAAGTTTCTCAGAAACTAAAATCTTTTCATCACCTCCCTCCCTCCAGCCCCACCAGAATGTTCCTTCTGAGTTTTTTAACAAACTGGAACAAATGGAGAGTTCAGCAGAATGTCTTTTTCACTGCACAAGAAGAAAACCTCAGAAAAACAAACTTAATTTAAAGCCGAAATACCGTATCTCACAAACTCTTGTTCGGTTCCTCCAAACAAGTCTGCTCCAGGTTTCAGTTCTGTGTGTTACAGCAGATGAGAAGATCTGGGGCCCCCAAACACACTCTTCCCCCCTCCAGTACGCTCAGTAAAGGAATGTGCTTGGTGGACGTGCTTCCTGTCACAGAGCTGCCTTGTAGGCAGATCACGTCTGCATCAACTTAGGTGGGAGACCTTTTAAAGAGAAATTAGCTAAATGATTGTTCTCTTCAAAGTCTCTAATGCAAGTTATTTTAATTTACCATTTTTTTTTAACATGACTAGGAAGGATCTTCATCAGACAGAGATCCACATACAGGAAAAATCTGCGTTTTTGAAGCAAATGGTGTGCAAGGTGGGCTTTCTAATACAGGACATCTGCCCTGTGTTGCACTCTCACCAGCTGAGCCAGGGAGAAGGGGCTTCTCTCCCTCCCCCCCCCGGTGCACTAATATGGCCACAGGCCAAGATTCTTTCCTAGTACAAAGGAAGGGTCCTAGGAGTGAGTCCCAGTTTCCCTACTCCATGGAGCACCCAACAGGGCATGGTGTTTCAGTTACAGTGCATGGCCAGGCCCCCAGCTTTATGCCCAGGGGAATAGTCAGGAGCCAGGAATTATGTTGCTGATTTTTCAGAGCAGCAGTAAAGTTCATCCAGCAGCACATCCCTTGGCCTTCTCTTTTGCACCAGGATAATAGTTTTGGGGTGAAATCCTTTTAACCCCTGGCCGAATTCTGCCGTTGGATATGTGGCAGTGCTCTGAGAATGGGTTCATAGTAAAAGCTAATTACAGCCTCATCAGTGGACTCACTGCTTTTTATTTATTTGGTTTGGTATCACGCACAATGTCCTAGATGCCGGGCAAGCAGAAAAGAAGGCAAAATTTATAATCTAAAAAGCAAGACAGGAAAACGGAAACAACATAGAAGTAATGTGGTCAAGGTGAGAACTAAATATGTCTTGATAGTGTTCCGTAACGATTCCCATTTGGACATAGAATAAATAGGCATTGTCAGAATGGAAAGGTATTTAGGGGTCTCATGTTCTTTAAATATTTTAAAGCCATCTCCTTGTTTTCAGCCAGTCTTTGAAACTCCTTCAGAGAGGTACCCGCCTCTTCACCTATTATAGTATCTACCCCCTGGTGCATTTATACTGAAATCAGACTCCAATGAATCAATTCAAGTTCTTCACTTACTCAATTTAAATTCCCATATGCCCTAATAAACCCCCAAATGAAGAATTAAAAGTAATAATACATCAATTCTGCTCCTCTACCAATAACCTTAACTATCAAAGTGACAATGCATCAATCAAGCTGACGTACAGCTAATATCAACCATTAAAGTAACTGTTAAATTAGTGTCTGACAAAAAGTGTTGCTTCCATTAGGGTTTTGTGTGTCTCACCCCCTCCCCAGCTCTGTCAGCTCTTGCTGTTTTTTCTGTCTTCCTGTCTCCCCTCCCAACCCCCCGCACTTCTCTCTCTTGTTCTTCTTTCCCTTTCCCCCCCTGCTTTTGCTCTTGGCCTCACTGTGATTAATCTAGCAGTGCTCTCCCATCAGTTATTGTCATGGACAAGCCCTTTTGCTCAGCCTGGCCCTAGACTGAATAACAGCCTTTCTTCCTCGAGTGCTTGCTTATGTCGATTCCATTCCAGGTGTGTGTGCGCCCAGGTGTGCAGTTGTCTGAGACTTTTGCCTTAGCAGTATCCATCTTGCCACAAACTAAATGTTCACACAGACATGACCAACAGTGGGTTAACTATTCCTATTTTATTCCAGAATAAGAGCATCCACATATGGAGTTAATCAGAAATAGCTATTCTGGAACAACTCCCCATGTGGACAAGCCCTTGTTGACTCAAGCAGGTCTCTGGGTGGGGCTTCTTGGAGGTTCTGAACATAATAAGAACATAAGAAATGGCCATACTCAGTCAGACCAATGGTCCATGTAGTCCTGTATTCAGTCTTTAGACAGTGGCCAATACCAGATACTTAAAAGAAAACAAACAGAACAGGGCAATCACCAAGTGATCATCCCCTGTGATCCAGTCCCAGCATATGGCAGTCAGAGATGTCGGAATACCCAGAGCATGGGCCTAAATAAGTACACCTCTACCCCGATATAACGAGACCTGAAATAACACGAATTTGGATATAACGTGGTAAAGCAGTGCTCTGGAGGGGGGCGGGGCTGCGCACTCCAGCAGATCAAAGCAAGTTCGATATAACGCGGTTTCACCTATAACGCGGTAAGATTTTTTGACTCCCGAGGATAGCATTACATCAGGGTAGAGGTGTATTTGCAATTAGGGTTGCCAGGTGTCCGGTTTTCGACCAGAACACCCGATCGAAAAGGGACACTGGCGGCTCTGGTCAGCACTGCCGACTAGGCCATTGAAAGTCTGGTCAACGGTACTGTGGGGCTAAGGCAGGCTAGTCCCTACTTTTCCTGTCTCTGTGCTGTGCCCCAGAAGCAGCCAGCAGGTCCGGCTCCTAGGCGGGAGGTGGGTCAGGGGGCTCCACACGCTGCCCCCACCATGAGCACCAGCTCTTCACTCCCATTGGCCAAAAACCGAGGCCAGTGGTTGCTGCGGAGGCGGTGCCCGTGAGCGAAAGCAGCGCATGGAGGCTCTTGGCCCCCTTACCTAGGATCTGGACCTGCTAGCTTCTTCTGGGGCACAGCACGGAGTCAAGACAGACAGGGAGCCTGCCTTAGTCTCACTGCGCTGCTCACCAGGAGCTGACCGAGGTAAGCCCACACTTCAAATCCCTCGGCCCCATCCCCGAGCCTGAGCCCCTCTTTCACCCCAAACCTCTTATCCCCGGCCCCACCCCAGAGCCCATACCCTCCCACGCTCCAAATCCCTCAGCCCCACACTCGCAACCTGGTGCCCCCTCCCGCACCCCTGACCCCACCCTGGAGCTCTCACCCCCTCCTGCACCCCAACCTCCTGCCCCAGCCCAGAGCATCCTGAACCCCTCATTTCTGGCCTCACCCTGGAGCCGGCATCCCCAGTTAGAGCCCTCACCTCCTCCTGCACCCCAACCCCCTGCCCCAGCCCAGTGAAAGTGAGTGAAGGTGGGGGAGAGCGAGCTACTGAGCGAGGGGAAATGTAGGGAGCGGGGCCTTGGAGAAGGGGTGGGCGGACAGGGGTGGGGCTAGGGTGTTCGGTTTTGTGTGATTAGAAAGTTGGCAAACCTATTTGCAATTAGAAATAACACTATTTATTTAGCTTACCTAGGTAAAACTGGTAATATTGTAAGGGCCATCACTGCTATTTTTAAGGCTAATTGTTGGACGTGTCTGGGTTTGTGTGCGTGCGTTTTAGTAGTTTCCCTGTGGCACTCCTTAGACCTTCACCTTGGAATCTCTTTCCAAATTTGCCTCCACTGCAAGGTAATGAGGGCAAATACAGGTACTGCAGTGGGTTTTTCAACTGGTATTTCCACTGGCCTGGGAGGCGCTAGCTTTTGAGAATCAGTCTTCGATCAGCACTGTGGTGCAGTCTTTCTGGGCCATGGTTAATGTCGCTCTGTCACAGCTCGTTTTAATTTCTTTGCCCTGTATTTTTTAAATTACAAATATTGTCCCTTCCTGTCCCAGGCCAACATAAAACATAACTCCTGTGGGATGCTTGGTCCAATAATGAATAGTAGCAGTTTTGAGGCCCAGTGCCTAGTCTCTGCAGCAAGATGTTTTTAAATGAGGCAGATTTGAGAAAGTGCTAAGAACTGTAATCATGGGTGATTGAGAAGAAATGACAGAAAAGGGGACACAAAAGAGCTGCTCTTGAGCTGGAGATTTTCCTGAAAAATTGGATCTGAACAACTTGGATTTAAAGCGAACGTTAATGGCCCTGCGTATGGTACCAGAGCGACTGAGTCTGGTGAGATGGTTAGTGAATGTGTTTGTACAATACACTTAGGAAAAAGATGAATTGAGAAAACTGGAACATCAAAGCAGGTTAAAATTAGGGCCTACTAGTCTGGGCACAGTTTATAAATCTGGATCAATATCAGTGATCTCACCATTATACTTACTGCGTCCTTTTCTTTAATCTTCACAACACCCCTGTGAATTTTATCTTCATGAAAGTGACATACCAATAATGCTGCCTTGAGCCAGGTGTAATGCAGATGGATGGTATGCAAACTTCCCAAACACAGAGCTCTGTTGCACCTCACTACTGATCCTGTAATATCCCTGCTGTTCCATTTCTGGTTTCCTTGGGGTGAAAATGATATTTTTCGCTCAAAAATCCAATTTTTAAATGATGGCATTTGTGTTTTTGTCTTGACTTCATGTTCCTTTTTGATAAAAGTGAGTTTCTGACTTTCACAAGCCAGTCTTGCGGATACGTCCCCCTCAGGAAGAAGGCCAGAGTTGTCTCAGCAATGTCAGTTTGCTCACTGGGGTAGAGCTGTAACTGCTGTGATGAAACTTTTGGAGGGAGGCTCAATGGTGGTGTCAGTGTAGCATTTATAAATGTGTGCGTGTGTACTCTATAATCATGGAATGAAAGTGACAAAGGGAGGGAGGGCATGCTAATTATTAATAGGACTGTAAGTTACTGTATGTGGAGAGATTTAAAAAGGCACTTTTCGATGTACTATTTTTCCTTTGGTAAATTTTTAATGAAAACCTTCCATTACAAAATGTGCTGCCAGGTTACTGTTATAATTGTTAAGGTATCATTTTAAAATCTGAAGGCAGTTCTGCTATCTACATTTTTAAAGTCCTTTTCAAACTACAGTTTTTATTTTGACAGCACTTGCCTGAGCAGTGCCATTCTCCTGTTGCCTGGCAATAGTATTCACCTTGGGACAGAGGAAAAGAAAGTGTACATGATACATTTTTCAGAAGTACCCACATGCCATTTTTGAATGACTTAGGAGCCTAAGTTTCCTTGACTGTCAAGGAACCTAAGTGCCTACTGGCATGTCTACACTACAATAAAACACCCGCAGCTGGCCCGTGTGAGCTTGTGGGCTGCGGGTCTATAACATTGCAGTGCCGATGTTCAGGCTTGGGCTGGAGCCTGGGCTCTGGTACTCTGACTCACAGGGTGTAAGAGTTCTAGCCTGAGCCCAAATGACTACACTGCAGTTTTATAGCCCCGTGAGCCAAAGTCACCTGACTTAGTCACCCCCTAAGTCTCCCCCCCCCACTTTACATGCCTTAAACCGCTTGTAGTGAAACCTGATCCAACTCTCCACCCCCAGACCCAGGACAAGTTTTTGGTCTTGCCCTGTTCTCAACTGCTAAAACTTCCCCTACTGTGCTTGGCAAGAACTCTAACGACTCCCCACAAAGCTTATAAACACTGCTGTAATCCCTGATAAGAGCCAAGCTCTAACCTTCCTCCTGATATAGTACCCTGCAAGCTCTTTCACTTTGTATCCTTTCCAGACCTTCCTTTCAACCCCCTGCACCATGTCCGGGTCTCCTAGGCTGACCACAAAAAATGCCCAACCTTCCTGCAACCAACCAACTAGCCAGATTTGGCTCTCATGCTCAACCTATGCCTCTGACACAGCGTTTCTCAAATATGGCCACTGTGGCTGCATGCAGTCACCAGGGGCTTTTCTTGTGGCCACAGCCTCCTCGGCAGTGATTGGAGGCAGGGGGAAGCAGCAGACACACAAACACCAGAGAAGCAGGCAGCCAGTTTGAGTTCCCCACCTTCCCAAGGGTGGTGGGGTTCAGGCTTCTAGCTTCAGCTCTTGGGTGGCGGGCTCTGTCCTCTGGCCACAAGGTAGCAGGCTCCATCCACAGCTGCAGAGCTTCGGGCTCTGGCCACCCCATCACCCCTGGACCCTGCTGCCTCCCCTGGTGCCTCCCTACCCACCTCCCCATCCAGGGCTTAATTTGTCCTCTGGCTTACCAGGGCTGAGTAAGTCTGCTGTGAAAAGTGGTATTTGTATGTTTGTTAGTATCACTTTTCACTGCTTTCTGGCTATCAAGTCTGCTGCTGTGAAAAGTGATGTTAACAAACATACAAGTATCACTTTTCACAGAAGCAGACTTACTAGCTAGCAAGACATTTAAAAAGCAACCAAAAAAACGAAAAAAACAAAAGCCAAGAACATGCAAAGCACCTTATATGCATTTAGAGCCAGTAAAGAACAGAAACAATTGTACATTATTAGGTTGCCAAAAACACTACATAAATAAATTACACTGATTTGAACCTGTATATGTGCATATTTATTTGTTTTTCCTAAAGGTAATTAAGTATTTTAGGAAAAATTGTCAGGCTGCACTCTGAGGCCACCAAAATTTTTGTTGTGAGACCCCCCGAGTCTGGCATGTCCTAGCTCCTAGGTGACCCATACCAATATTTAAATGAGTTAATCAGAAACCTCCTCTTTTCCTAGCTATGTTCTCCACACTGGTCTGTGCAAAAGGTTTAATGCTTTGCTGTTTTTTCAGGAAGATACAAGTTGAAGCTGCAAGTTTAATAGAAATACAGTGGAGACTAATAAAACCTTTTTCTTCCTTTTGTAGTGCAACTTTCCAGAGAACCAGGATGGCTTGAAGGAACTCTAAATGGCAGGAGAGGGCTTATTCCACAAAACTATGTTCAGTTTCTTTAGCTCTCTACATTTAACGCCCAGAAGGTGTACATGGTATCCATGGATTTTTGTTAGTCACTTCTCTCCACTTTGGTGACTGGTTTTAATCAAGGAAGAGCTAGACAATGGGATGAAGAGACTAATCTGTATAAAGATAAAATGTTGCCAAATAGGAATTGCAGAGATGTGATTTGTAAGGTGGCTTTTTTTAGGGGGGGGGGGGCAGTTTAATTTTATGAACAGGGTTTTACATGTGCAAAGCACAACAGCAATATGTTTGCAGGATAACCCGAATTTTAAGTCAGATACATGGTTGAACTCATAGTCAGCTGTCATTTGGAGAAAAGTTTAAAAGTATTTACATTGTCCTGGTGCTGATTAAATTGAAATTTGAAAACTGTATTTATATCCACTGTTAAATGTTGTCAACACTCTATTTTTCTGGTTCTGAAAAGTTATTGGGCAAAGAGGCTCTTATGCTGAAGGCAAAGTAATATTCTGAAAGGGGAGTGGAAGTAGCTGGATCAGATTTTCAGATAAATAAAATCCACGGAGAGGGGGATATGAGATTTTTCAAGTGTCTTCAAAATGCAGATGCCTTTATGTGATGTGTGTAGCTTCATTTATATTATTTTCAACACAGGACCCATTAACATTTATTGCAGGCTCCAGTACCTCCGGTTCCATATTGTGCAATTTTCAAAGTACAGGTTTGTCACCCAAAAAATCACTGTAAATGAAATGTTATTTACTGTTTGTCTCTCTCTCATGTTGTTGGAGAATGATTTGCTCTGTTTCTATAAATCAGTAACTGAAATAAACTTCTCTTAGTTACTGGAAGGTGTGTGTGCAGAATCAGTAGAGAGGAAGGCACTGCTGATTCAGAACAGCTATAAGTTAGGAAGGACATTCCTCACAGCAAACAACTTACTTACTGACTTCATTAACATCTGCTAAATACAACTACAGGGTCACATGCTGCATTGATTCTATAGGACGATCTCATTGCACACAAGAGGGTCTCCCTGTATTCCCCCCCCCCCTCAAGCTCCCTGTGGGCCTCCCTTCCATCCCTTGCTATTTCAGGGACTGCAACACACACACACCATTGCTTCCCATTCTGCCTCCATGCCAGGAGTTCTGTGCCCCATTTCTCCCCTTAGCCGGGGCCGCTATTCTCACCCTGCCATCTTACTGGATATGTTTCAGGATGTAAGGTCAGATTAAAAGTCAAGGTGAGTTTTACCATTGGCTTCAAAGAGCCCTTATTTGTCCTATAGGGCCTATGCAGCCCTTAGTTGTACTGAGTAGTAGCTAGTTTTACTGAATAGTATCTTACTCCTCAAGTAGCCCCATTGTAAGTGATGGGACTATTTGAGCAGTAAGAAACTCATCAATGTGCATGGGAAAGATATCAGAATCTGGTCCGTTAGTGAACTGTGTATCTCACAAATCTTTGCCACGTGATAAAAATATGATGAAAGGTAGTCACCATTGTGCTGAGTGCAATTTGTCTTCTCCCTTGCCCCTCTTGCTTAAAAACACGAACAAATAACACACCCTTTTAAGACTAATACACTGCATTAAGGTGAGCTTCATGCATTTTGACTATTTTTGCAAACCAAAAAATATTGCCGATATATTAAGTTACTAGTCTTAAAACAGGAGTAGTTAATGCTCTTTCATTTTCTTTTTAAAGAAAAGTTTTCATGCAATGCCGTTATCTGTTCCTGTGCCTAGACCTTCTGAGTAAACACAAATGAACTTCAGATGGTGGGCTGAGTTGGTGTTGCGGTCCAAATGGAACTCTTCCAAGCTATGAGGTTTAATATATGTCATTGTGTCTGAGGGGATGGTGAGCTTTGCCAAACAGCTTTAAGGCAATTCTGGCTGGGAGGTTATACTGAAGATGGTGTAGGACTACTGTAATGAGATCAAGTGCTCTAATCTGTCCCTTGATACAAGAGTAAGGAAATAATCCCTCTGATAACATTGAGCAATAGATCATAGGTTTGCTCCCTCAAATTTGTTCAGTTTGGAAGGCAGTGTTTGGCAGTCAGTCAGTCTCATTTGTGAACATGCAATAGCACCAAACTGTGCATAATCTTTTGGCTCAGAGTGTGTTTGGTCCTGCACTGTTTTCCAAATGCTTTAGTTCTTGGTCTAGCATGCAACTAAAGTGGGTTAAAAAAGGTAGAGGAAAAGTAGTAAGAGATTTAACTTGTGGAGCACCACCTCACCCACTGCTATGATCCTGTTTGCTGCATTGCCTTGAGTTCTGCAAACTCCTGCATAAACTATTCTGAACTTCCAGTTATTTCAGGTTCTTTTGCCTCTGGTAGCTCAAGTAAATCTATGCCAGCTCCAAGCAACCCTAAGAAGAGGAAGAGAACCCTGTTAAGTGTATTATTTCCTGGTAGGAGAGGTAATGCTAATTTCATTTTTCATTCCTAATTCATCTTATCTTTTTAATCAAGGATTTTGTAAAAGCAAGGGTATGAGTAAGCTGGGTCAGAACTGTGCCAAGTTGAACATACTGCCTACTACTTTTAAGAATTCAGCTCTGGTAACTCTGGCACTGGTGGGAAGGTCTTCTGTCTTGACTTACACTCTGATTAATAAAAAGAACAGGAGTACTTGTGACACCGTAGAGACTAACAAATTTATTTGAGCATAAGCTTTTGTGGGCTACAACCCACTTCATCGGATGCATAGACTAGAACACACAGAAAGAAGATATTTATACATACAGAGAACATGAAAAAGTGGGAGTAGCCATACCAACTGTAAGAGGCCAATCAATTGAGATGAGCTATCATCAGCAGGAGAGAGAAAAAAACCTTTGAAGTGATAATCGAGATGACTCATAGAAGGTGTGAGGAAATAGATTCAATTAGTGTAATGATCCAACCATTCCCAGTCTCTGTTAAAACCTAAGTTAATTGTATCTAATTTGCATATTAATTCAAGTTCAGCAGTCTCTCTTTGGAGTCTGTTTTTGAAGTTTTTTTGTTGCAAAATTGCCACCTTCAGGTCTGTCACTGAGTGGTTAGAGAGACTGAAGTGTTCTCCCACTGGTTTTTGAGTATTATGATTTCTGATGTCAGATTTGTGTCCATTTATTCCTTTGGGAAGAGACTGTCCGGTTTGGCCAATGTATATGGCAGAGGGGCATTGCTGGCACATGATGGCATATATCACCAGTGGGAGAACACTAATTGAATCTATTTCCTCATGTTAAAATATCCTCACACCTTCTATGGGTCATCTCGATTATCACGTCAAAGGTTTTTTTCTCTCTCCTGCTGATGATAGCTCCTCTCAATTGATTGGCCTCTTACAGTTGGTATGGCTACTTCCACCTTTTCATGTTCTCTGTATGTATAAATATCTTCTTTCTGTGTGTTCCATTCTATGCATCCGAAGAAGTGGGCTGTAGTCCACGAAAGCTTATGCTCAAATAAATTTGTTAGTGTCTAAGGTGCCACAAGTACTCCTGTTCTTTTTGCGGATACAGACTAACACGGCTGCTACTCTGAACTCTGATTAATGCTGAGAGACGCCTATGAAGTATTGGTAGCTCTTGGTAACAAGAGTGGTAGCCCTGCTGTATGTGTTGTCCCCTCTCTCCATCCATCTTGTGCAGTATTTCAGAAAATCAGTGTTAGGACATCATGCATCAAAGAAACAAAGAATAGTGAAAGTTAGAAGATATATAAGGAAGACTTCTCCCAAGCACATAATATGCATGCCTCTTTTCCTGGAAGCATGGGGCCTAGCTCTCAGCTCTTTGAATCTAATTCCTTCTTTCCCTCCAAGACCTGCTGAATGACAATGTTGACTCCAATGACAAGAATAGGGAGAGTCATCTATGAGTGTGCTGCTATTTAGCTTTTCAGTGGTTATCCTGCACCAATTGCCAGTGCCAGAAGGAAGCTTGGAGAGCACTTTCCAGGGCAGTCTATGCTAATTGTGCTGATCCTCACTGGAAGATGAAGTGTTCAAGGGATCCTACCCCGATTGGGCAAGCTGACACCTCTGCCTCTGAGGCCTTTTACTCCCTTCTCCCAAGAGATTTGATTCTAGGTTCGTATACTTAATTGTGGTGTGGGGTTTGGGTTCCACGTTGCTTTATTTCAGCTCTGCATCAGCCATTGCAGCCTAATTTCTGGCTTGCTGCTGTCTCCTCCTCCTTCCCATAGCCATAAGTAAGTAATAGCCCTTCTGCCCCTTTGTTTCCCACTTTCTCTCTCTCTGGTAGTTGAGTGAAAGCCTTTCTTCTCCACTCCAGAGATTCTGCCACTCTCAGGTTTTCCGCACTGCAGTAGTTTTCACTTCTTTTTAGCAAAGCCTTGCTGGGTTCTTAGCCGCTAGTTCCTCTCTAGTGTTGTAGCATGGGCACTGGCAGTGCTCCAGCTAGAGTCCTAGTTAGCTTATCCTCCTCTCCTGTCAGGTGGGTGAAAGTTCTGTCTCACACACACTAACCACCCTTGTTTCTTTTACTTAGAGGACAACACTGGTCTGAGAGGGTCCCAATGACTGTGAATCAGATGGAATTAGCTTTATGCTCTGTTCTTTTTGTTCTCACCAGCAAGTGTAAGTGCCTGGACCCTAGGCCAAACAATGCATGCAGGAGCTAGGATTCCAGGGCCCCTTGATCAGCAGGATCTTCAGTATATGACAGTAATTAGACAAGGTTCTTCTCTTCTCCCCTGCTGGCAGGCTCTTGCTCCATTATTCTGCCTTGGCTCTAGAAGTTCAGGCTCAGTAGAAACTTCTGTGCTTAACTCTACTCAGAGGCTTGAGAAAATCATTCTTCTTACTGCTTTTCATGGCAGGTTTCCCTCTAATTTTCTCTCTCGTGCATTCTTGCTCACATACAGCAGAGGATTCGCTGCAGAGCTTTCAGAACTTGGCTACATAACTGGAACTGAAATAATCAAACTGGTTGTAATTCATATATTTAGTTACTTCAGTGCAAGTCTGTGTGCACACAATGTGTGCTCTGTTTTAACATAAGTCTATACTCACTTACATAATCCAAAAGAAGAGTGCCCTATTTCGAGATTAAGTGACCACACACAGGCTAGCCCTGAAATAACGAAAGGGGAGAATGACTGCTGATTTTCTGTTACTGTGTAGACAAGCCCTGCCTTTCCATGCTGGTGCATTGCTCTTAGCTTCAGCGTGTGGGTCTCTATAATTTCACCATGCAGATAACTGAGGTCCCCTTAACTCACACACACACACTCACTCTCTTTGGTACCCTTCCCACCCATGCCTGCTGTCCCAGTCTCAGCTGCATTGTCTAATTAAACAGCAAGGCTGCAGCTGTCCCAGTGCTGAACTGGGTTAGGATTAATTTACCTATGTGCCATATAATAAACCATGCTAAATATGGCTTGACATGGTTTTCTGAAATACAGTACGTCCTGGTCTACACGTGCAGTAAAACAATGTTCAGCACGGAGTCACTCTTGTTGATATTTGTCACTAAAGGTAAATTTTGTTTGCTGTTTAAAAGTAGAGGTAGGACACTTCCCAGTCACCCAAAATGTTAAATAAATGGGAATTAAGGGGAGAGAATTGTACATTTCTTTTTCATGTTTGTATTGACCACAATACCCCAAAACACTCCATAAAGCTTTTACTTCCATCTCAGACACCCAAAACCAGCACCGAGTTCCGGCACCTCTAGACTTGCCGCATCAGTTACAAATTAAGCACTGCCCATAACCTAACTTCATCAAACTGGTTCTCCAAAACACACAACCTTAACAGATCAACACATTTGACTGTCACACCGTTCAAGCATTTTGGGAAGAGGCTTGTTATTTTGCCTTTCCACTCGTGAGGTCACTATTATTCTTTTCTGCTGAATGAGTTTCAGAGATGTAGGGCAGGATTAAGATTTCTTGGCACTGCTGCCTGAAATTCAGAGGATTAGAGTGCACGCTCCTAGCATTCTGAACTTGTGCAATCAATAGTGCAGTGGGGAAAAATTCTAATTACGTGGACAATAAAAGTAGCTGTTGGTTGTAGAAGAGTAGATTCCAAGTGAAGTTACAGGTAAGAGCCTAACTCCAGCTTTTATTGTGCTAAATCTTTTCATAGGCCATCATTTTGTCTGTCACTCATGTTTCTTTTGTATGAGACGTGCTTCGCCTTCCGTGTCAAACAGTCTCATGCCTGCTCCCCTGGAAAACACAGTTGCCCAACTTGCTTAAGCAAGTTCCCAAGGTAGAACCTGCTTCCGTCCTGGAGCCCCTGTCTTGTCAACAGGCACTGTGATGTGTGTGTGTTAGCGCTACCACAACCCACCCTTATAAAGAGGCTTGTGTAAAATAGATTTCAGTGTGCATGAAGAATTACAACAATCATGTAACATTGCAATTAGTTTCATGTTGTCTAAATAGATTGTTTGGAAGTGAACACAGGCTTGTTTCCAAGGAAATCAATGCACCATCCGCTAGTGAAGATTAAAGTGGCAAGGAATACTTGCAATCAAACCATTTTAATCCATGTATATTTGTACAATTTATATTAAAAAAAAGTGTACTTGCAGACATTAACAAAGACCAAACAATATTTTCTATTTATTTAAAAAGCTTTAACCATACAGAAGCAAATCCCTAATTATAAATGCATCATTATGCATAGATTTTACTGTTTACACCATAGTGCTGACTGCTTTTATTTTTCATCCAAAAATCTATTTAAACTCCAAGAATTCTTAAACATTCCACTGACCTCAGAACTGCTGTCTATTTTATCAAGTCATTGACCTCCAGCTGAGAACATTGCTCTACAAAAAGAAAGTCAAATCTTTAACAATTAAAAGTGCATTAGTTGTAGATTGTTTTAAATTCATAAATGTTTATACAAGTCAGTGAAAACACCACCCTGTGAATTAGCTTGATTGTAAAGTATCTTTTTAATAAGAATTTGATATTGCAAACTTTAGCCTTTCTATTTTATTATGATCTAGTATTCCTGAAATACCTGCTGCAGTACATTAAAACTATTTTACATTTTTAAACGTGTATACAAAGTTCTTGTTGTATATCTCCATTCTTTCCTTGCAACAAAATTATTTAATGCAATCAGCATAAGCCCACTTTTAAAACAGACATTTTGAAATTTCATTGAGTTTATCTTATATTTTGCAGGAGACAAATGCCTATTTCATTCTAAACAACTTCAAAATACTTTCATTTCTTTGTTGTAGCTTAAAACAGTATTTTATATTTTTTGCTGTAGATTTGGTTAGTTAATGTGAGATGGCTATTCTGCTTAAGTGTTCTGGAGAAGAGAATACTGTCTCTTAAAACATCTGTATCCAATTATATCTATTGAATGATTTCTAGCAAAAAAAAAAAATCAATGAATGGTTTCATAAACAACAGGTGATTAAAGTAAAGGATTTATTGTAATCTTCTTACAGTTGTTTGCAAAGACAGACATACGTTTTTGCATAAAGATATAAATTGCTTTTTAAAACGAATTTAGTGTGTTTTTAATTATATGAAGTTTCTGTGAATTATGAATTGTACCAAACCAAGATTAAAAGCAATAAGGTACAAAAATAAGAGCAAACAGACAACAATTTGTACTGGGACAGGCATTTAACGGTGAAGTTTAGAATATGGCTTTGCTGTTTTAACCAAGCAAAGTTACTTAGAGATAGAAAAGGAGCTAGTAACTTCATTAATATAAAAAGTTGCTGCAGACTGTATTCACCCCAAACCTGGCTATTTCTGAAATTCCATTATCAGTACTTAAAGAAAAAAAAAAAAGTAAATGAAAGGATTTCTGACCATTTCTTTACTGTAAACAACCAGTCTGCATGCTGTGTATTTATCATGTTGGACATGTAGCTTTCATATTGCTGTGCAGGTCAGTTGATTGTATTTAAGGATCTACCTATGAATTAGACTTCCAAAATTGCAAATAATATATGTATGTATACATTTATATATACCGTAAGATCCCCCTCTCTGAATACAGCCTCTACAGATTACCCATTGCATAAGGCAGGTGTCATTTAAAAAGACAAGCAGTGTTGACTCTGTCTTGCATGTGCCAGAAGCACACCTCAGAGTTTTGAATCAGAAAGCGGGGTGGTAGGGGTTGAGTTTATTAGATTACCATTTATAAGAATGCTACATTCTGACTGGTCTAGGGACAGCTTTAGCTCAAAAATGTCACTCGCCCAGACAGACAATTTAGGAATCATGACTCTCTGAAAAATTATTCTATTCAAATTAGTATATAATAATAACAATGATGTTCAGAAAAGTTAATCTGGTCTCTATTCCACTCCAGAATTTTGTATTTATTTACAAATTGTGAAAGTCACCCGATGAAAGGTGCATCTTCATAGCTTTACACCAGAGGACATGGTTTTGAAAACTAAGATAGAAATGTTCACAGTGAAAGTATCTGTTTAGATGTAGGTCTGCTTACATTTTTACATTAATGTTTTGAATTTATAACTAACAACCCCACCAAGATAATCTGCCAGGATCAGCACCGTACCATTCATCCTTGCCACTCAAAATATATCTAGTATACTTACGGTAATAATCTGTATGTTCCCTTAACCATAATCGAAATTCACTCTCCTAAATCAGAGGTGACAACTGGACCTTTAAAAGGTTACATGTATTCAATAGTAAAAGGAATAACAAAGAATTTGGGAAACTTTAATTTTGAAAAAGGAAAAAAAAATGATTTAACATCCTATGATTTGCTTTTATCTCCTTGAGTAATCTGGAGTAGAGGGCAGAAACTCACCACATCATAAAGCTGGCAAAAGCTTTTGAGAGATGGTAATGTCTTGTTAAATGAAACCACCATAAAGCTGCAAACACCACATAGTGTAGTTTCCTACAGAAATATGAAGCAGTAATCCTAAAATGAGCTGAAGTCACATATACTTGCAAGCAGTAGACAAAAATGGAGAAAAATGTACCGAAAAATAGGCTTAAATACAACTGAAAAAGGTTGTGTGGTTATTTACAACAGATAGTGTAAAATGGTAAATTAGATATGATGCTAAAAAAGGCACAGCTTTCCCTTTCTTAAATACACTGTAAACGGTTCATTATGCATGCAGAACATTTCACTTTACAAAAAAAAAATTACCTTGTTTGTTTAGACAAAGATAGTACTTAAATAGTCTCCAGCAAAATAGAATTCTTTCAAAAATACTTTCCCATTCATCCTATTAACCATTAAAGATTTCTCTCATTTACAAAAGCTCCTTACACCTTATTTCAGGTCCTTCACAATTTATACATACAGCAATGTACAGTACAGCAAAAGACTGCGAAAAATTATTTGTAAAGCCAGCACAATAGATACTATAAACTGAAACTGAGGCATTTGTTTTAACATCTTATCCTTTTTAATTAAATAGTAAATGGACACTTAACACAGTGTATATCACCTATGATGGATAACATAGGATAACAAATGCCACAGGTGGGGATAACGAGTATTCCACACCAAATGTTCTGTTATTACTTTACACTTCAGGGTTTTTTTGTATATATTTTTTTACAAGAAAGGAATATTAATGCCCCATATTGACTTTACGTTTTATGTGCAAACCAGAGGGTAAGCTTTAAAAAGTTTGTATTAGTCCTTGAACCCTTTTAAAACAAGCAAACAATACCAGAAACTACATGGCATATTTAAAACTTCCATCTGTTAAAATATCAAAATCAAAGAGTTATTGACTAGATATGGCTTTTCATCCAGAGGAACAGGAACATTTTCTAAGTGTTGGGAGTAAGGGGGTAATTTTCACACATCTAGGTCTTGCCAAATCCGGATCAAATGTTTTCCAAACCCTTCACATGATTTTAGACTAGTCAGAGGCTGCTGAACAAGTGTAAATAGCAGGTTTAAAATGTGGTTTCTTGGGTCCTTCATGGGTGTGGAATAACACAAGGAAACTTAAGGCAAAGTTCTTCTATTAAGACATTTTCCATCACTTCCTGTGAAAGTACAGGGGCTTGGCATTTCCAGACTCCACCTTTGGTAACTGGTCACTGATGATTTCCACCAGCATGGCTGGAAACTCCACTTTCAGTGCCTGAGACTCTCGGAAGGTGTAGAAACAGAATTCTAACAAGTCACTAACAAGCTGAAATGCAAAAAAGCACACAGGATTATTAGAAAATGAATTGTGCCCACAAATAGACAATAACAGTACTTTGGAATATTATCAAGAAACATCAGCTCTAGTGATTATCTTTTTTCCCCCTGAAAATCAGCAAATGGGGAATGGAGTGAAACCAAGATACCATAGGTTTGACTTGCAGAGGTTCTGAGTAGCTGCACTTTTCTTTGACTTCACATACATGAAGATTTGATTAAGGGCAAAGGTGTATTTTCTATAAAACTGCAATTACAATTTTCCACATGGTCGTCTAGGTGAAAGTTGCATTTTACAACTCGTATTTCACAACGATCACAATACTTTAGCCAGCTCTGACCAGGGAGGGCAAGCATGGATAACCTTAGCATAGATCCCTCAAAGAGTGACTTTCTCTGGCTGCCATTTTGAAATCCCAATATAACAGGGCTCTCTTGAACATTTAAAAGAAGAGCAATTTAGGCTAGGATGCCAAAAGGCAGAGACAGCTGTCTATTATTTTGGCAATGAAAAAATATAGTACATCTCAAAGCACTGACCATGCTAATCTGACTGTCTCAAACTTCCTTTTTCACACAGATTTTTCTTCATTGCAGATTAGATTCTTCATTTTGGTTTATACTGGCATATGTGAATACTGTGGCCCCCTTCTTGTAATGTATTTAGCTCCATCTTTCAGACATTTTAAAATGGGATATTTTTCTCTGTCTCTTGCCATTCTATGATAGAAAATCACAAACTGCAATTTCTCTTTGCTATAGAAGAGAGGGGCTGGGGGGGTGGGCAACTAGAAAGCTAAAGATACAATTTATTAAATTGTGCATGCCCTTCTTATTACAAACAAATACTAGGTTATAGTAGTAATATCAGAAAAAGAAAGGCATTTCAAAAATAGCAACTGTCTAACAATCTCCTAAAGTCTTACAGTATGTTAAGTCATCTATGATTTCTGCCTTGGACTAACTGACATCACTTGTTAATGGTGTGGACAAAATCACAGAACAGATTTGGGCACATTGTGTTTGCCAGCAAACAAGAGACCTGAATCTTGATCTGAGTTAGCACATTTTCCCACTGCAGTTCATTAAATCATTGTTCCCCAGGGCCAGGCACATCTGGCTTTGTACATTCACCTATCTTCACTGCTCCATTGACTAAAAGCTACAGAATATTCCATTTAAAAAAACCTGTTTGTTAGAGCAACTTTAAAGTTACATGACTAAAAGTTATGCACGACTTAATTCTACTCCCGTATGTGCTTGCATTATGATAGACTTTAATTACATGATCAGAAATTTTCTCAAATACCATAACATATTGTGCAAATCTTATGTATGTTCAGATATACATTATTACTGTGTATAACTACTTATGCCATGCAGACCCAAGTAAAACAACATGGGGGAATAATCCTGCAGAGCCCTACATCATTTTTGAGCAGCTTGCACTACTTACTTATATTCCAAGTTTGTAAGAAAAAAAGGTGTATTATATTATATAATGTGAGAGAATACGTGATCATGTAATTAAAGACTCTATAGCATACATACACACACGTGGGAAGACTTAAGGTTGTGCATGTAATTTGCAGAGCCCTGACTCCTTCAGCAGGTTTTACACTGGGGCACTGCTGATTTTAGCCCATTTGACAGGTATTAGATCAATGGTCTGAATCTCACTTTCTCTTGTTTAATCATTTATGCCTGGGGTGTAAAATATTACTAAATCAGAATTTTCACTCACTTTGGAGGAGAGAGAGAGAAAATAATGTAACTTGGAACTGTTTTCACTCACTTTGTGGGGTGGAGGAGAGAGAGAGAGTGTGTGTGAGAGAGAGAGAGTGAGTGTGAGTGTGTGTGTGTGTGAGAGAGAGAGAATATAATACAACTTGGAACTGTGTTACTTTTCCAGCTAAATTCAGTGGGGCTGGGAGGGAAATAATACTAGGCATCACCTCTCCCTCTATGGACAGTGTGGAGAGATTGCTGGAGGGTCTGGGGATGGAGGGGAAGTGCCACAGAGATAGCTGAATCTTCCCTTCCACATGGAGGGCCCCTCCCTATGTTAATGCAGAACATTCAAATACCACACAGGATAAGACTCTGAATAGAATAGTAAAATGTGCCATGAGTTAAGCAAAGTATGTAATGTTCACAGTTCTTTTCAGAAAGCTGGATGTAAACTAACTAATTTGAGTAGCTATTAGCTGACTCAGTCACTTTTCAGCAAAATGATGTCTACCAGTAGGACGCTTGAAATACTGATTTTCAATACAATCCACACTGTATGCATCATGTGGGAAGTGCTTCTCACCAGGTGCATTTTCAGGCTACTAGGCTTTTGCTTGTAAGTGGGCATCTTTTTTTTTTTTTTACTCTGATTTTTTCCTGGGTTGGATTTATTTATTTTCTACTTGTGTTACAAGCCACCCCCTGGGTCATGGCTCCTCCTCCTTGTGAATAAAGTCTATTGTATATGTGAAACACACAACGCGAAATGACACAATGGAAAAGAAGAAAGGGCTTAAAGATAAAGGGATAATTAGAAGATTGCTGAACAAAGAAAATCTAATGAAAGGTCTGAGGTTTGAAATGTATCAACATGTTACTGTATATAGAAGTATGAACTTTCTCTAATTCTGTTTTCAATATTTTCATAATTGTCCTTGCAGATATGTAAGTAATTCTGCAAACAAAGGACAAACTTTACCAGCACAAGTCAATAAGGATCACTTTAATACCAGCTAGAACTTTGCAACGGATAATCGGGGAAGTGGGCTTGTGTTATGTATGCTCCATAAAGATGGTGAAAAACAGCTGATGAGCATTGAGCTAACAATTGAAAATTTTGTGGGTTCATTAAACAGAGATCATGTTACACCATCCTGATTTTATATATGTGTGTATGTATGTATACACACACATAAATACCTATCAGGTACACAAAAGTAACATGATGGATGTTTCTCTCTATTTCAAGAAAATATATACTGCTTTTTAATATACACACTTTGAAAAGTTGGAAGAAAGTTGTATAACTGCAAATAGTGTACAGAAAGACACAAAAAAAGGAAATAAAAAGTGAAGGCAACTAGGACCACACATCATACCTGTCTACTTCTCCCCCATACACAGACCAGAAGATACAACCTTAACTCTGCCCCTGCAGTGATGATGCCTTTCACCACCCTCTCTCACTCACATCTGAGCATGTATAGTTTCATGAAACTGAGCATAAATTATGAGTCATTGGTCAGTGGTGGTTAGGGTGGAATCTGCAGGAGGGGTGATAGAAGATTGGAATATCTATTAGAGATATCTATCATGCATAGAGGTTGTACTACTTAGTTGTCAAGTTTGTGTATCCAGAGGGGGGAGGTGAGGATATAAGCTGATTGACTTATTTTCATTTCCTTGCTTTTTAATGTACTAGATATATTTCTGCAGATGAACCTTAACTGCCACACAGCATGGTATTTTGTATATGTTTATAATTTAATCTGGGGACAAAAACTATAGTTGCACCTTTAATAATAAATGAGGGCAAACAATCATTAGAATGAACAGTCTTGTGAAGTTGTTCAGTCCCACCAATACAGATATGAACAATCTTAGTGAGAATACCATGGAAGTTGATCCTGCTCAAGGCAGGGAGTTGGGCTGGGTGACTTTAAGGAACTTTTCCAACTCTAGCATCTATGATTCTACAAAATGTTTGACTCTACTCTGGTTACCCCTAATCTCTATACTTAAAAATGCAAGAATCTTGTACAAAAGTGTGAATGTATATTCATTCTAGTGATAATGCTGGCATTTACACTTACAGATAGATACAAACACATCTCAACAATACTTTATCTGTAATTTAAAAATATAGTTTTTCCATCTCACAACTTTGAATTTTGTACTTAGGTGACAGAGGGGGAGAGACTGGGAGTCAGGTGGAGGGGAAATTGGGGTTTATACTAAGACTGGCTGGGCAAGGAGACTGGGATTGGGATGAGAAGCTTGAATAGTGGAGGCAGGCAAGGATAACTGGACTCTGACAAGGACCCTGAGGTGGGGAAGTGACAGGACAGGACTGGGCAGGGACAGGTTTGAGGGAATTAAGCAGAAGGAGTTAAACTCAGGGGAAATGGAAAGAAAAGTCCATGCCCAGTACAGCACACATCCCTGCCACAGAGTTCCTGTGTAACACACTCACTTAAACCAAACTTTTCAGAGGACCCCAGCCTCACTCAATGCACAGGATAAACCTGCTTGGGGGATGAAGTAGGGTTGTGTAGTAAAGGAGGCTGTTGCCTGTGGGACCCCTGATTCATTTGTTGCAGAAGTGAGAAGGTGTGTAAGAGGAAAAGAAAGGAAAGGAGATTCTCATAGTTAAGGCTGCCGTGGTTAAATTAATTCTATCCCTGCCTCTGCCACAGAGTTCCTGCTAGACAAGTCATTTAACTCCCCCATGCTGACTTAGATCCCCTTACATTGGGATTCACTCCAACTTGTATAAAAGGGAGTCTCTTTTGCAGTAACACACACACCAAAGAGCTGGAAGGCTTATGTTAAACTAGCCCCTTTCTTTAACTTACCCCTCTTACAGACCATCATTTAAATTACAGCAACTGAGATTTAGTGAGGTTTGAATTAAACTAAGGGAATGCAAGCAGCTATATATCATCACACTGTGCTGAGAATTTGTTGTTACATTTTATCCCATTTCCTCCCAAGGAAGCAGGAGTTTATAATGGAAGTGCTGATACCACCTCTACTAGAGCTATGTGAACGGCAACATTCTAATTAAGCAGTATGAATGAAGACACCACTGATTTCACAAATAGAGAGATCTTGGACAGAAATTATTTATTTTTACAACCATTAAGTGTTAAAAAACTATTAAATTACTAAAGAGTTACTTGGATGATAAGGTTTTGCTTGCTTAGCTGTGAGTATATAGAATAAATAATTTCTACTTCCTTCAAAATTCTTATTAGTTACACTCTTGCCAGAGGAAAAAATAAACAATAGATCACTCCTACGAATTATATGAAGTTGTTGTTTAGCTCACTTTGATAGAATGCAACAAACCTTGCTCCATAAGCACTCCTAAATAAATAAATAAAATAAAACCCAGGTGATGGTGCCTACATTGGGCATTTTATTATAAAGACGGAATTTATAATATTTACTTCAATGTCACCTAAACCACAGTAAGACATGAAAAGTTGCTATCCACATAATGAACTAACTATGCTGGCTTTTAAGAGTGATTTAATAATATACCTGGACAGAGATTCCCACTTTACCACATCAATCATTAATGAATAATTGTCATTTCTACCTAATTCATGAACAGGCAATGTGTTTCACAAAAAACACACTACATTTAAACATTTTTAAGACTAAAGTAGGCTTATTAAGATTCCTGCATCTTTATGTAACAACAATTACGGTCTCAATAACCAGTCTTCGCATCTGCACTCTATATTTAAGATCTGTGAAATTCGAAAGATTAATCCCCTATTAACTAAACTTCAATTTGTCATTATTTGTTTTTTCTACGAAACTCTCACCTATATTACTCTTCGAATTCAGAGAAATGAACATTATTCCATCACCAAAGACAACGCCGTTATAGTGGACTGCAAGCATGTGTGGAATTTTCATGGCAAATAGTCATCCAGATTTCAGCCTTATGATTTTCACCACAACCTTGTACATGCAGGAGTAACAAAAACTGCTTCAGGCTGCAAAGGTGCACATTACCACGCTGAGCTCTTTCCCTACACTGGCAAGATGAGCCAGTGCTTTCACTTAGAAATCTCTCTCAATCTCTGTCTATGGCATGAAATTTTACAGTCACTCCTTGACTCCTCTCAAAGTTTACCTACAGTATCATCATGATTATGACTACATCTATGGAAACCATGATTTCACAATCAACTTAACTAGAACATTAACAAATTCAAATAATGTAAGGCAGTGTTTGGGTAACAGCACAGAGTGAGTAATTTCTCCCTAGGATTAGTTACAATCCTACAATCAGGGACAAACACAAAGCCTCCGTGTTTTCATGGAAAGTAATTCTCCTGTGAATTCATGACACACTGTATTGTACCACCAATATCAGCTTTTTTCAGAGAAGTAAAATCTTTGTTCTCACAGCCTGAGCATATGGGAAGATCCACTTCAGCTGTACGTATTCCCTTCAGGAACCATAAATATTAATGATTCAGCAGCATGGTCCTTAAAGAGTTTATTTTTATCAGGCTGAAAATATCAACAAGCAAACAACAGTGCAATACTCATCACGCTATGCCAAAGGGTAGGTTCATGTTAGGGTTTAATGACGCTGCATCGAAACAAAAGTGCTTAGAACTGAAAGTCTGTTTAAATATCAGTCAGACTGAAACTGAACTCAACTTTTGTTTTGAGAACTGCTGAAACATACATTAAAGATTATCAAGATACAGCCCTTGCCCTCAAAGCAAACTTGCTCCAGGAGATGTTGAAAATCCAAATGAAAATTTTGATAGCATGTGTAATGCATCTGTTTCTTATGTTCCTGCATGCTAGTTGTCTGATCACACAGAGTGGTTCACCTAAAAACAAGAAGTGACTCTCACTCTCTTTCTCTCAAATACCCTTGGTCATTCCTGGGTATGACACTGAAATGCTTACCAATTTGGTTAGGAAGTGGAATCAACTAGCCTCACTGCATGATGGTTCTGAACAAACAATGCTGTTTAATGAAATCATTAGAAATTTGCTTATGACAGTCAAAATTGTTAAAAAGAAAATCCCTGAAAAAGGGAAATGAGGATTAACTACGTTGGTCACCACAACACTGATAAAACTGTGAGAGTGTATGATTGTTTTAATGTATTTCAGCTGTCTGATGCATATATCTTCACCTGAGCCGTTCAGGAATGACTTTGTTCTTTTGTTCTTCAGTTTTGTTTTCTGTGCTTGGAGGTTTTATGAGTCATTGCTTAAAATTGCTGATATTTTCAAATACTTTACTGCCTACCTGCTCTTCCTGAAAATTTCTTTTTTCCTCATCTCAGCACTTTTTTGTCTGCACATATTCTCACCACGTGGATGAAAGGCTGAAAGCACTGAGCAATGTAAAACCATCTCATTGGTTATTATGATATTCATATTATTTAAGCCAAATACAGTATCATTCAGTATTCAAATTTCTTATTTTATATAGTCCTTAAATAAAGGATATTTAAGAACGAGGTTAAAAAAAGCAAGTCTTAAGATATAAAGAGACTATATGATTGTGTGGCACTACACCCAGGTAAAGTAAACTCCACAAATGATGACATGCTGCCTTGCTCTAATGAAAAAGCTGGAGGCAGCAGCAGGACTGAATAAGCATGAATTCTAGAGAGGTCCCTTCAGGCTTGTGCTGCAAATGCCAATGCTGTATTTGCAGCAGGAATACAAACATGGGATTTCAGCTGTGGTTAGAGCAGTCACAGGACCAAGTATATTCTGATCCTTTAAAATTACATGGAATGAAAGTTAAAATTATACTGGTGACAGTTGAAAAGTATTGACCTGTACTGAGAATTCTGCGCGGGGAGTGGGGGGAGGAATTGCATCTGCATTTCCATGATCAGAGCTGAGAAATTCCACTCCACAGGGGAAAAGAGCAATTCTCATCTCTTGTCAACATTACTGTAAAATTATTCTGATGTGCTTTGTCTAAATTAATGTATCATTTGGCCAATTTTGATATTGAGATTAGTCTTCTTTTGGATTAACACACATCCTTGGGAACAATCTAAGCCAATTCAAGTAAAAAGTAAACTGTAAGGAGAAAAATAAACAAGTGCTTGTCTGGTAAGTTACAAAAAATAGCAGTGTTGGGCAGACAGCTGGCTGTTTTAAAGAGAATACTGACAGCAGGACCTTCTTTAAAAATCTCTTATTAGCTTGCTTATACTAAAATAAAATGTAATATAATAAAAATGGCATCATCCATTCTGATCCTTACTAAAAATTAAGTAGAATATCACAGCATTCTGAAGTGATTTGATCAAAACATTATAGGGCACAATACTAATGCAGTGTTTTGGGTGATTACTGTAGAATATTGTATTATTTTAAATAACTGTAGAATTCTGGTCAGCTATTACTTCCCATCCACACAATTCTCCTTATTAAAAAAAGTACAAAAGAATTACCAAATAAAACACAAACTCTATATTTCAGAAGACAATTATGTAACTTTCAATGAAATGTATGAAAAATATTACAAAAACAGGGGTCTGGGAGGAATGTATGAACTGCTGTGGAGATTCATATGTGAGCAACTTGCAAATGACTTTCTCTCATCACCCAGCCCATTCCTTCAAACCAAACAATAAAACATCCTTCACTGGCACAATGAACAAAACTGATCTCTAAAGAATGAGCTATTACTGCAGTACTAATAATATCCTTCTCCGCCCACTGAGATTGTAAATGATTTAATGAACAGAATAATATTTAAAAAATAATTCCATATGTACATTCTGTAAACAGACCTCAGGCTCTCTTACGGATTGACCTAAACTGCACTGCAGTACGTCCACAAAAATGAAAACTAAGACAAGTACAAAAGAGAGACATTTATATGCAGCTTCTACAATTAGGGCCCAACATTCAACATGCAACTCACAGCAAAATTATTTTTGTGCCATATCATGATAGAGTGAGGGTGTTTGCTTTCTTTTGCTATACAGTTTAAACAGGTTTTACTGATAGGTAACTGATGGTTACAAGGTAAACCTCTACATCACAAAATACCTTTGAAACAAAATGGAGGGATAGAAATAATTAAAATTCAATTAATGCTGGATTTGAAAGCTCAGCAAAACTTCAAGGTACCCAAGCTGACTCTAAACCATTAACAAATGTTTTAGAAAGATTGAGTTATGAGATTAGCAGTTGTAACAGGTCACATATTTGTTCAACAGTGAAGTAAACATTTTATTAACAAACCAGTTCTTAAATTACAAAAAGCGTGAAACTCTAATCCAACACCTTGCATTGTGAACTGACTCAGGGGTGTTCCTTAAGTTTTAACAACACACTGCATATTTTGCTAATCTTGCTCTCTGAAAAAATTGTTAACACCATTTATCTGCTGGTATAGGGCCAGATTCCAGTACTTTTACTCATATTGGGTAACACCTGACTCAACGAATAGTTCTGTTAACTTCAACATGACTATTCGTGGTCTGAGGTACTATTCACCTGAATAAAAGTATCAAAATCTGGCCCTTAAAGATTTTTATTTTCTAATTTTATGTGCAATTTTCCCCTAAATTTGTCCAGAAACTTCCAACAGACTCTTTAAAAACAGATTGCCTATTGTTTCCCTGCTGGTTAGTGTAATGAAAAATTACTAGATTACCTTAAGGGAAAGATTTTTTCTTTAATCCTTCTTAAAGATACCACCCTATATGCTATAAGATCCCTGATGGGTTATACTTACATCATGCATGGAGTCCAGAAGCTTAGTCAATTGGTAGAATCGTTGCCAGCTTTGTCCAGAGTTACTTGGACATTTAGTTACCATCTTCCTTAGTTCTTTGATGTAATTTGCCCTCATTTCTTCAAATGCAGCTTGGCTTTTGAGGCCATCCTTGGGAACTGCCAGTAAAATGACATCTTCGTATTAATATTCATTTTATTGAATATTCTTATATTATCTACATTATAAAGTTAATGGTTGAAGGATTATAGAAGTGTCTTTGTGTTGTGTGGGAACATCATAAACATTTTCAAATGATTCAAGAATCCTTTCCAGATCTGTGTATGTGGATTAGTATATGCAGAAGGGTTAAGTGGGGCAGGATAGCATCTTGAAAATACAGCACATACTAGCCACCCACTGAAATGATTTTTTTCATTTGACCTAAGCACAAAATGATAGCAGAGGGAGCAGGAATCTTTCTCTAGAATTGAGGACACTACATACCATCACTTGTCTGCTATACTATACTTGGGGGGAGGGGCAATGTACAACACATACTTGCAATTGCTTTGATATTGTACTGTACTCAAATTATAACTGCCAGGTGTGGTAAAGCTACATCAAATAACACATTTCTTAGGCAATCAAACAATGTCGGAAGGTTAGGACATTATTGAGCATGTGTGTGACATCTTAAAGAGAGCCATCATGCTAATGCAGAGCAAGAGTATTTTTTCTAAGTTCACATTCTGCTTAAAGATTTATGTCTGCAGTCTCAATGAAAGCTTTCTTCTTAACACCCAATTAAAATTCTCATCTGTACTAGTGAAGGGCCCATTTTTGAAATTCTACTGAGCATAAAGTAGAACCTCAGAGTTATGAACACTTGGGGTATGGAAGTTGTTCAGAACTCTCCAATATTGGTAACTCTGAACAAAACTTTATGGTTGTTCTTTCAAAAGTTGACAACGGAACTTGACTTAATACAGCTTTGAAACTTTACTATGCAGAAGAAAACAGTGCTTTTAATCGTCTTAATTTAAATGAAACAAGCACAGAAACAGTTTCCTTACCCTGTCAAATATTTTTGAACTTTCCATTTTTTTTTTAGTAGTTTACCTTTAAGCATTGTATTTGCTTTTTGCTTTTTTTGTCTCTGCTGCTGTCTGATTGCATATTTCTGGTTCCAGATGAGATGTGTGGTTGACCGGTCAGTTCGTGACTCTGAGGTTCTACTGTAGTACTGATTTCTCTGAGCAGTTTGACTGACTTCAGTGGAACTAGTCATGGTAACGAGCGTACCATTATTTATTTAGAAACTTCAATCAGATTATTCACTGTAATAGATACTACACCCAGTGGTAAATGTTTGTAGGATCAGACCAAAACTGAATCCTGGACCTGCCCTTGAAAAGGTTACTAATAACTCTCAACAATGTCATGATGTTTCAGTATTCACTAAGTTGTTTAGATATTGTTGAATCACGAAACAAATGTAAAATCTCGGATGTATTAACTCAGGTCTGCAACAAGAAAATTAAGTACTTCAGGTGCAGGAAGTGAGTTTATTTTCTAATAGTTAACTATGGTAGAGGATTACCTAGAACAGGTTTTTTTAAATGTGTGGATGGCATCTCAACAGAGACTGTTCTGTGGACACCCTCCCTCTTAATCCCACGGTTCACCTTCTCTCCCACTGTGATCACAGAATGTTCATGTGGCTACTATCAAAATTACTTACATGGAATAGAGTTAGGAATGAATTTAATAGTTTTTTAGCTGCCTATTAAAGCAATTTAGCAGTGGGAAATAAAGAAGAGATCTACAATCATGTGACCAGCAAGGACCCTGTGAAAGACCACCAAGTGCCCTGGGGAGCACAGTATGAGAACTTCCAGTTTAGACAAGCTAACAGGTAATGTGTCAATCTGCAAACCAACAGTAAATAGATTTCTTTACACATTTTCTACTGCAATAATAAACTTGAAGGCACACAACATTCAAAGACTGCTAATACAAAGCAACCATTGTTTTAAATAGATTTGTGAGCAAAGTCCATACCGAATGAATAAACACCAACCACCTTTCTTTGATGGATATACAAATCTCCTTCAGTAATAAATAAAATAGTTACAACATGCTATGGCACTTGCATAAAATGCAATGACTTAATTATTTCCTCAATATTTACAATTCCATCCAATTAAAAGTAGGAAAATATAACTCCTGTATTTCTAATGGCATTATAAAAATGTGAATTACAGCCATACTTCTATTTCTGTCAAATATTATTTATTTATTTTACTGTTATATTGGAAAATTATTACACCATCATCTCAGCCAGATTATAAAAAGAAGAAATAAGATCACAAAAAAAAAAGGAAGTCAAGCAAAACACCAAATTTTGGAGGTCTGCCGAGTGTTTCTAATTTTACTTATTAAATGCAGAAGGGGTACTGGCAATCATCCAAGATTCATGGGCTGGGGAAAAGTAAGAAAACAATTGAGATCTAATGTGTGGTTTCTTCCACATATAAATGGAGTGAAACTTCCTTGATGTGGTCATCATAGAAGTTTCAAAGCAAATAGTACGCTACACGTGACATGATTCAATTAAAAAAAAAATAAAAACAAGCATGGTATTTTCTATCACAATATAGTATCAAGGTGAAGTTATTAGAAACTGGAATTATTGCTGATCGCAGAAAATATTCTATATGCATTATCACAATCTTCATTTTCTTTTTATCCTACTTTCTTCCTCCCTATTAAAGTTTCACAATGTAAATAATCAGAATATCCCAAAACTGACCAAAAAAATTGTGTAGATTTTCTAAGGCCATCATTGTCCATTTCAGAATGAACCAAGTAATTTATTTTACCCAACAGGTTCTTGCAATGAACTCCTCAAACCCATTTTTTAGTAGTCTAAGAAAAAGATAGAATAATAAATATCTATCTTACTGAAACAACTACTACCACATTAATTGCTATATGCTATTATTACTTTTCTATAGTTTCTCCCCCTTCACTGCTAATTACAAAAACAAGAGATCCACTTCTTTATTCTACTCTGTTCTATCGTACATTGGTTCCTATACCACTCTCACAATCACAGATAGTATCTGAGCATGTTCCAGCAGTGCATTAAGCAGCATAACTAATATTTCTCACTTGTGGTTTGTTCTTTCTTTCTTATTCCCAGGGAGAGAATTGTCTTATGTCCCTGTTGAGGGGAGGAGAGAGACTGTCGGGTGCTGCTGAGCTCCACTTGGCACTGGACCTGGGAGGGGTTCTAGTATGGAGCTGGCTAAGAGCCGAAAGGTATGTTGACACTGCAGCTGGGAGTGAGCCTCCCATCCCAGGCAGGCAGACTTATGCTAGCGGGTTTGAACTAGCATGCTAAAAGTAGCAGCATGGACATTGTATCTTGGCCTGGAGCTTGGGTTCTCACACCTATGAGGCTGGGAGGGCTTGAGATCCCAATTTCTAGCCCAAGCCACAATGTCCACACTGCTATTTTTAGTGCATGAGCTCAAGCCCAGGCCAGGAGGCTCACTCCTAGCTGCAATGTAGACAAACCCAAAGTGGCCTCTGACCCAGGTCAGAGCAGCCTAGGCTTGCTCTCAGCTGCCAACAGTAGTAGAAACCAGGAAGAGCTGAAGTGCAGTGGTGCTCTGACCATACCTCATTTTCTCCCTTTATTCCCCTTCCACCAGCTCTGTGCCACATGGGGACTCCCCTTGTGATGAGGAAATTCCTGCCTGATTAATTCAGTGAAGTCACAGTGCAGTATCTTGATATCACAGAGCACCGAAGAAAGATATGATAACATAAACAATCCTTTTTTGATGTGACTGAATGAATCAGACAAAAAAAGGAGGCTGATTACACAGAAGAAAGTTTC
The DNA here is from genome assembly GCF_013100865.1 of Trachemys scripta elegans. NCBI lineage: Eukaryota > Metazoa > Chordata > Testudines > Emydidae > Trachemys > Trachemys scripta. The sequence continues at coordinate 55,201,115 of NC_048302.1, forward strand.
TGTTTGCAAAACAGATGGGAATCCGCACTGATGGGGAAGGAAATACAGAAAATGTTCATGCTGTGTTAATGTTTGTTTTATAGACATTTGTAATGGGGTTATAGTTCTTTAAATGTTTCTGTTATAAGACAAGAAGTAGATTAAAAAAAGATGAATTATTAAACATTGTTGTCAACAACACTGAGGACATGTCTACACTGCCTCAGTTTGGACTGTGGTGGTGTGAACTGGAGTGTACACCAAAGTGCTACTCTGTAACTTTCCCACATGGACACTGCGGGCATGAATTTAAGGGTCCCAAGTTTGCACCAGTGTAGTCCTCTTCAAACAGGGCTACACTCACACCGACGAGGGACCTTTTAGGGTGCCTGCAGTGTCCACACTGGGGAGTTATAGTGAATCACTGCAGTTCACTCCCCTGTAGTCTGAACGACAGAGGCATGTAGACATGCCCTGTGATGCAATTCTTTATTATAAAAAGTCTCTGAAACTCTAGCCCCAGTTTAAGAAAAAAGGAATACAATTTAGTACACTTTCAGTGTAATATACTATAGCATACAACACACTCAATTACTTGATACTAACACTAGACTCATTTTGTCAAGGATGTGCACATTTTGATCTTGATGATGCTTTTAAGTCACTTGTGTTGAGGACAATGTGTACTCAGTGAGTCAGAATTCCTCCCAGTTCCCCAGCATGCAGGGGAGCAGGTTTTCTGCTACTCCTTTTCATGAGAAGCAGCATGCTCCCTTGGTGTGCTTGGCCAGGTCTGTTGGTTCATGCATAGAGGAATAGGGCTATGGCCTTGCTTCCTTTCCACCCCCTGCAGGATATAGGACATCCTGAACAGAAAGAGCAGTCCCTGCTGTAATGGGGAGCAGGAACTGCAGTTGTGCTCTGAGGCTATGCAGCAGGGATGCTCAGGTTCCTTGTTTTCCACCCCTTATAGAATCATAGAAGTGTAGGACTGGAAAGGACCTTGAAAGGTCATTGAGTTCAGTCCCCTGCCTTCACAGCAGGACCAAGTATCATCCCTGACAGATTTTTTCCCCAGATCCCTAAATGACCCCCTCAAGGATTGAACTCACAACCCTGGGTTTAGCAGGCCAGTGCTCAAACCTCTGAGCTAAGGTCCGCCCCCCCTTCTCTTGCAAACCTCCAGGACAAAATTTGCTTCCTCTTTTGTTACTTTTGTAGTTAAATGTCTTGTATCATTTTGTGACGTACAGGTGCTAAATCAATATGCCATCTAACAATTAGCAAGTATACCGGGTAACAATAGGAGCTAACCTACCTGTGCTTAACAGCAGCAAAACTTTCATTATGGTATATTCTTCAAAGCTAATCTGCAAGCGAACAAACTGCAGGCTGATCTGGTGCATCCCCTGGCACAGTTCAAACATTGCAGACTGGCGCATCCTCTCCCTGCAAAGCAAAAACAGAACAGCAGCATGTGAGAATGCAAATGCATAACAAAATCCAGAATGGCAACCCATGCATCAGGGAAGTCAAAGTGCAACCTTCCAGTGAAACACAGCCAACTTCAATAAAGCTTGCAGCTCGTTCTTGTTTAGCAACAGATTTATGGCCTACAGAGACTGTATGTGCTCCATCTTATTGTGAGTGGCAACCTCTTCTATGTGCTCCAGGAATGAGAAAACACAGAATGCAGCCACTTTAAAACTAGCTGAACTTTCCAAATCCTGATCACCGCATTCTGGCCTTGGAGGACCCAGAACAGAGTCCTTTTAAGCTGAGAGGCCCGTCAGGATCTAGGCACATAAGTCAATTTCACGGAACCAGGAATTTTTGTTAACTGGGCTTACTATAGGTAAGCTGGGGTAATACTATATTAGTGGGAAAAAACTACAGAAATAAAGAGAAATATCATTTGAAAACAAATTTGAGATTTAAGTTTTGAAGATATTAGTAACAACACACTAAGTAAAAAACAAAAACAAAAACAAAATCAGGTTGTCAGTGTCCTTTCAATTTTTTCCTGGCTGAAGGCAACATTGACATGACAGTGTTCCAAAGGAGACGTATGGGCTGCGATATCTAAGCCCACGTTGTCTAATGTTTTGAATCGCTTACGCAACTCTGCTCACTGTATAGCAGGGAATTGGCTAAGTGTGCATGTGTAGTGTGAGGAGAAGAAATACGGTAAAAAGAGGAAAGAAAGTATATGGTCAGTTTTACACAAAAATGAGGGGAAGTCAAGAGAGATTCTTTCAGCATACAGGCAGACATCTTGACTTTGACATCATCATTCTGTATGGTGCTCTATTGTAAAAATACAGCCGACAGTTTTAGGAAAGGAATGAGAAATGAGGCAAGTGGCTTATAAAAATAAATTTTTTTTATTGTTTTTATTATAACTGTATGTTATCTCCTTCAAATCACCGTCATATACCATGAAGGAGTTAGCAGCTTAATGCTGTGGATAGACATCTGGGTATTAAAAGGACTAAATAATAGTGCATCAGCTATTCTAGATTTCGGTGTTGCTAGCTTTAGCATTTGTCCACCCCAAATAACTTCTGTTTCCAAAGCTGTTCTAACTATTTTCCTGGCAACATAAAAGGTCAAGCTACAAAGATAAATGTGTGCTACAATAAAAATGAATCTGATAAACTTAAATAACTAGAAGATAATTTATGTTAGAGTTTAGTATAATTCATTGAACTGCCTAAAGGAAACCATTTTTAAAGTGAACAAGGAACTTTCAGGTATTTAGTCAAGCTGTTGCAGTTCTGTTATATTGGAATACCAATGGCTGACAAAGTATATATATTTATGATGCCTTTATAAAGAAGAAAATGCCTTTTTGTAATCCCATGAGAAAGTTTATACAAACAACACTCTTATTAACCATTTTTTTCTATTTTAAGAGAAGTTACATAACAATATGTCAGCATACCAGACCATATTAGAGATAAAAATTTTGTAGTCATAGTTTAAAACAAACAAATTCTACTTTCTCTTCATATCTCCAAGTAGCTCTTTTCTTAGGCAATTTCAGACTAAACTATCCTGTATTAAAATTTAAGACAGCACTAATTAGAATTTTGCTGTGTTTAAGATGCTATTGCAAGACAAAAGAAAGTGAATAGTCATGAGGACCTGGACTGCTTGCCTCACTTGTAAAATTAGAATATAATATGGGTGTATAATAGAGCCCTATAATTGTTCAATGATCACTAGTCACTTTTTATTGATCAGCAATACTTTTCTGTACTAAATATTTATTCACATAATACAGGGGCTGGATTAAGTTCAACTAATTATTTTAACCAAGCAAAATAACTTTTCAAACATACAGACTAGCTGGTGAAAGAGAAGAATCATAGTGTATGCAAACAAAGACTTATTAAATCTTCCTGGTGTTTTCTCTCTTTCCTTAGCAAATTTTTTTCTTCTTCTGAATGCAAAGAAAATGTTCTCCCCATTATTAGGTGTACTCTACATTCTCTCCTCTTTTCTACCCTCTTCCTGAGATTTTGTAAAGCCTTCTAGGTTAGTTACAGGTAGTCATGCCATGTTATTTTTAATTTGCCTTGATCCATCATGGACTAAGGATATGAAAAGGAACAGGAAAATCAAAAGGAAACATTTCCAACACTTTGAACACTGACTAGAATATTCTTAGACTTTCTTACTAGAAAAACAAATTAGATCAACTGTTATTTATTAAGTACCGAAAGTACAAAACATGGAAAAAGACAGAGTCACTGCCCTAAAGAGCTTACAATCTAAGGCTGCAATGTTTACTCTGATTTAATATAACTTATTCATACAGCAATCCCTATGACTTGAATTGGACTGTTCATGCGAATAAGCTCTACACACAAGTAAGGATATGCATGATCAAGGTACAGAATATTAAACTGAAATAAATAGAGATTTTGAAAACCATGGCATAATCGGTCTACATTCTAACATTTCCTCTTTTAGCATTGCAGGAATGGTTGAATCCTGATTCTCTGAGTCATTCCACCTGGCTCATGGGAGTCTGGAGACAGTTCTACTACTACTGCACTAGGATGCACATCAAGTATCTCAGCACCTATAGCGATCACTCTTTAAAACGTTTCTGGTTTGCCTTTGATAGGCAATATTTCCTACATTTTCCTGTAATTTTATAAGGAATGCTTAACAAATGCTGCTAATGTTATTAAGTCACCAAACGCAATTAGGAATTTAAGGATGCCCATTCTATTCCATGATGCCACAGAGCAATCCATAACTCTTTGGGGCTGTGGAGTGCCACAGTTTGTGCATCAACTCAAGAAAGCTCTGCATCTGCAGAGGAGCAGTGGACAAAGGGAGAAATGAGGGGAAATGGTCCTTATGCCACCTGCCCACCCAGAAGATCCACAGGACAAGGCAGAAATTTGCATAGAATAGGAAAAAATGGGCCCAGTTCTGCCTTCACATACATAGGTGCAACCTCTGCGTGAAGTCGATGGAAGATCTGCATGTGTATCTAGAGGAACATTTTATTTATTTTTCACTGTATTAATATGCCTGTGCAAAATATAAAATCACAGATAATTTAATTCTAAAATAAAATACAATTTGAAAATCCAGTCCAGAACTAAATCCCCCACCCCCAAACCCATATCATCAGGCAAAAAGCTGGGTAAACAGAGCCCTGAGGCCCAACAAACTGTTTCTTTTGGACTAGTAGGAAAATAATATCTCCTACCATCCCCTTCTGTCCACATCTAGGGACTGTTTTCTGTCCAAATCAATCTCCATTGCGGTGATAAGGCAAAAAGAGTGAGGCAGTCCCTAAGGTAGCCAGGGCCAAAAATACATAGGGATTTGTAGTTCAAAATCTACACCTTAAATTGCAATTCAAAATGAACTGGAAACCAGTGTAGCTAAAGTAACATAAATGGCAAACAGAAAAGTGAGCATTACTGCAGATTCTGCGCTAACTCAAGTTAGCATCTTGTGCTCAATGCTGTCTCTGGTTTCTTATTCCTCTACCTCTCACCTCCTTTAACAGGGGAGGACCTTTTGACTGGACAGCAGGAAATGAAAGAAGTCCAAAGAAGTCCATGAGTGCCAGGAATGGAGGGTGGGGGTACTCCCCTGTATTCCTTATCTCCCTTTGGTTCTCCGTTTAGTCACTGGCTCGGTAAGAGGGGAAAGGGCCAGCTGATTGGATTCCAGGTGCCCCCCACTACCTATTTAAAGTTGACCAGACTTTTCAAAAGCCTCTTAGGCTATGTCTACACTGCAACACCAAGTCTCAGAGCCTGGGTCAATTGACTTGGGCTCACAGGGCTACAACTAGCAGTGTAGATGTTTCTCCTGCTTGGGCTGCAGCCTCAAACCTGGTGACGGGGGAACGGTCTTGGAACCTAGGCTCCAGCCCAGATGTCTACATTGCTATTTTTAGCTTCGCAGCACAAGTCCTGCAAGCCTGAGTCAATTGACTTGGGCTCTAAGACTTGGTGTAATGGGTTTGTCTTTGTAGTGTAGATGTACCTTTACTCTCCAGTTAGCTGCCCCACCCTCCCTTCCCTTAGTTGAAGATTAGAAGCTGTGAGGCTTATGATGCTGTGGGTCTGACCAATCATCTGTTTTTTCCCATTGGGCCAAATTGGAATATGGTCCGGTGGGTTTTTTCACCTTCTTTCCAACTCCTGGAGCCAAAACTGGATTAAAAACAATAGGATTCAAGGTTCATATAATGCAACTTGCCACCAGCGTCCAGTGCAGGTAAAGGCTAAAAGGGCCAGATCCCAGAGGTAAATGACACCAGCAATTTCACAGCTGGACAATGGGGGGGAAGGAGCCTTTACAGACTGAGGTCCCCACTCCCAGCCTCTGACACTCCATCCCCCTGGTGTGTCCTTGGAGTGGTGAGGGTGGTACCACAGAACTGAGTCTTGGGTAGACTCTCTTCTGAGTTATTGTTTGGTTTGTGATTAAAGTCCTGTGATCTGCATTGGAACCAATTAAATGCTTAGTATTTGAAGGCAGGAAAAGGGCAGTGTAGTGCCCCTCACCAAAGTGTAATTAATACTCATTTAAATCCACCCCATGTGTCTATCAGACATTTGCCTGTTTGGCCTGGTCAACACCAAAGAGCATATTGAAACAGTTTGTACCTTTATTAGCATAAAAATTATCTGATTCTAAGCATACAGATTGTTACAGTTGTTTTTTTGTTTTGGGGTTGGTTTTTTTTTTTACTTATTCTTTCTGGTTCTGTCATTGGTGTTTTTCTTTTATTGATGTATGTTTGCTTAAAGCAGAGGCATTTACTAATTGCAATCTCGATTATTCATTGTTGTTATTATTTATCTAGTCTCCTATCCACACTATGCACAAATACAGACTTCTTTAATTTACTTCCAGGAATTACTTGCAGATATTTTAACATGGATGAGCTGAGGATTACGTTGCACAAAAAACTAGTTGCCAAATAGAGAAACAATGTGGGTAAGCTAATATATTTTATTGGACCAATTTCTGTTGGTGAGAGAGACAAGCTTTCGAGCAACACAGAGCAATTCTTCAGATCTGGGAAAGGTACTGGGTACAGTTTTTAAAGGATGCCTTTTTGTTGCTAATTGCTTCTTTTACTTCATCTTTTAGCCATGATGGCACTTTTTTGGTCCTTTTACTATGTTTTTAATTTGCAGCATTCATTTAATGTGAGCCTCTATTATGGTGTTTTTAAAAGTTTCCATGCAGATTGCAGGCTTTCATTTTTGTGACTACATCTTTTAATTTCTGTTTAACTAGCTTCCTCATTTTTTACTCCTGGGGGAATTCTGTGTCATTGTTCAAATGCAGAATTAATGTCCCCCACAGATGCCCCCCCATAGAATAATTGATTCTGACAGGGAGGAAAGGGAAGCCATGAGAGTGGTCACACTGCATTTATACCTTTCACCTATCAGAAGAGAGGACAGTTGGCAGTAGGGCTGGAGCAGCCAGTCGTGGAGAAGGAGGAGGCAGAAGCTGCCTTCCTCACAGATCCCTGCCCATGGGGCCAGGTGAGGAGGCAAAGGATATGGGGGTGATGAACAGAGCAGGGCACACAGGGTTGCTGGGGGTCACGCAGACTGGGGTTCAGAAGTTCTAGTCATGGGAGCATAGGAGTTAGTGGGGTGACAACACTGAGCAAGCGGCTGAATGGGAGTGGGATTGCAGGGCCACATGTGGACAGGGACAGATGTGCCTGATTGAATGGGAGAAGCTAGTGATCAACCAGGACAATCCCTCACCCTGCAAAAACATCCTGTTCCATACTTCTCCCACCCATACCCAAAACCCCTCCAGGTTCACTCCTAGGCTCCTTCCCAGCAATTACTTCCCTCTTCCTCAGCTCCTCCGTACCCCTGACTCTTCCCAGCCTTTGCACTGCTTCTGAGGAGTGTGTAAAATACATTTTGTATTGTAGTTTAACTGAATTATTACTCAGAGTTCTGTATTAATATGCCTAGTAAAGAATCTATTTGTCAAAACATTTCCTGAATCTTTTTTGTTGTCTGTATTGTTACAGACATACTTGCTGATGGGTATTTTGAAATACATTACCAAAATAATTGAAACTGGCGTGATTATATTATGTTATTTTGACAAATAAAATACGCAGAATTTTAAAATTCTTTGCGTAGAATTTTTAATCTTTTGGTGCGGAATTCCCCCAGCAGTAATTTTGTGTAGTTCTCCTTTCTGAAGTTAAATGCTACTGTGGTGGGCTTCTTTGGTACTTTCCCCTCAGCCCCCACAAGGATGTTAAATTTAATTACATTATGATCACTATAACCAAGAGATTCAACTATATTCACCTCTTGGACCAGATCCTGTGCTCCACTTAGGACTAAATCAAGAATTCCTTCTCTTGAAGGTTCCACCTGCTCCAAGAAGCAGTCATTTATGGTTTTTAGAAACTTTATCTCTGCATCCTGTCCTGATGCACCCAATCAATATGGGGATAGTTGAAATCCCCATTATTGAGTTTTCTACTGTTATAGCTTCTCTAATCTCCCAGAGCATTTCACAATCACCACCAGCATCCTAGTCAGGAGGACAATAGTACATTCCTACTGCTACATTCTTATTATTCAAGTATGGAATTTCTATCCATAGCAGAAACCAAACAACAAAGGCAGACCCTTTACTCTAAAAGTATTGAAAAAAAGTATTTGGTCAACATTTGGAATTCCACTGTGGGTTATCCATGCACATCAGGCACCCGGAGTCAGAGAATTTGAAAGTAGTGTCTGTTGGTCCAGGCATGCACCCTGGCTCACCTTGTGCCTCCGACCAAAGTGACAAAGGACACGGTGGACTGATGGCCTCTTCAATTCCTTCTCGTAAGATAAGATCTGAACCAGCGGGGAAAGAGGGTGGGAAGTGGAATACAGATAGGAACCACACAACTCAAAGAACCTCCAGTTACAGGTAAGTAACCTCCTCTTCTTCTTCGAGTGACGGTCCCTGCTGTATTCCACTGTGAGTGATTGACAAGCAGCACTTAAATAGGGGGAAGGGATGAGGATGTGGATGGAAGGGTTGAGCAGAGAACCGCTATCCCAAAAGAGGCATCGGCAACCAAATCCTGCACCAGGGCATAATGCCTTGCAAATGTATGGATGGAAGACCACATGGCCACTTTACAGATATCTAGGAGGGGTATGTCCTGAAGAGGCAATATGATTGTTGCAAGAGCTCTAGTGGAGTGAGCTTCTACCCCTGTAGGCGGAGGGAAGTTCGAGAGCTGATAGCAGAATAAAGCTATGAACTATTTACAGCTGAATTAATACTGTTTTTCAGAACAGCAGGAGAGCTGAGGACACTAAAGTTTCTGACCCGGACCATGCAGTAGTGACTAACCCAATTGCCTTCTATGACGAGATAACTGGCTCTGTGGATGAGGGGAAAGCAGTGGACGTGTTATTCCTTGACTTTAGCAAAGCTTTTGATACGGTCTCCCACAGTATTCTTGCCAGCAAGTTAAAGAAGTATGGGCTGTATGAATGGACTATATGGTGGATAGAAAGCTGGCTAGATCGTCGGGTTCAACGGGTAGTGATCAATGGCTCCATATCTAGTTGGCAGATGGTATCAAGCGGAGTGCCCCAAGGGTTGGTCCTGGGGCGAGTTTTGTTCAATATCTTCATTGATGATCTGGAGGATGGTGTGGATTACAGATGACAGTAAACTGGAAAGAGTGGTAGATACACTGGAGGGTAGGGATAGGATACAGAGGGACCTAGACAAATTAGAGGATTGGGCCAAAAGAAATCTGATGAGGTTCAACAAGGACAAGTGCAGAGTCCTGCACTTAGGACGGAAAAATCCCATGCACTGCTACAGACTAGGGACCAAGTGGCTAGGCAGCAGTTCTGCAGAAAAGGACCTAGGGATGACAGTGGACGAGAAGCTAGATATGAGTCAACAGTGTGCCCTTGTTGCCAAGAAGGCTAATGGCATTTTGGGCTGTATAAGTAGGAGCATTGCCAGCAGATGGAGGGATGTGATCATTCCCCTCTATTCAGCATTCGTGAGGCCTCATCTGGAGTACTGTGTCCAGTTTTGGGCCCCACACTACAAGAAGGATATGGAAAAATTGAAAAGAGTCCAGCGGAGGGCAACAAAAATGACTAGGGGGCTGGAGCACATGACTTCTGAGGAGAGGCTGAGGGAACTGGGATTATTTAGTCTGCAGAAGAGAAGAATGAGGGGGGATTTGATAGCTGCTTTCAACTACCTGAAAGGAGGTTCCAAAGAGGATGGATCTAGAGTGTTCTCAATGGTAGCAGATGACAGAACAAGGAGCAATGGTCTCAAGTTGCAGTGGGGGAGGTTTAGGTTGGATATTAGGAAAAACTTTTTCACTAGGAGGGTGGTGAAGCACTGGAAACACTAGAGACATGGTGGAATCTCCTTCCTTAGAGGTTTTTAAGGTCAGGTTTGACAAAGCCCTGGCAGGGATGATTTAGTTGGGGATTGGTCCTGCTTCGAGCAGGGGGTTGGACTAGATGACCTCCTGAGGTCCCTTTCAACCCTGATATTCTATGGTTCTATGAACTGAAGAGACAGTCAAATGAGAGAATTCAGAGGTGGGTTCAATGTTAGGGGTTGGGCTGCGAGGCCCAACCTTGAATATAGGTTATTCAGCATGGATGCCATTTTACATTGTCTTGGGTCCAAGAAGCTACCTGGTATTTTATAGGAGTTAGTCCCTCCGTCCCCTCCCCCCACCTTAAAGTTAAAAGTTATTAAAATTGCAGCTTTAAAATCCTTACATATGTGTTTCATTCTCTTGCATGAAAGAGTTCCAGTATCTTTTTTCTTACAAGTGATGCTGATGCAAGCAGGTATCTATTACTTTATTTTCCTTTTCCACCCCAGTCCCTTTATTGTAAAATTATTGGTTTGGCCACTAAAATGTAAATATTCTGAAGAAGCTGTCACCAATGACAACTTTTGTTTATAAAGAAAGGAAATATTTAACACAAGCAAAGGAACCAACAACATGTGTATGTACAAACCTAAGTAAATACATGAACTTATTAGTGTAAGCTGTGTCCTCCCACCTCCCCCTACACACTGTATGCTGCTATCTCTGGTAGTGTTATAACTAAATTTAACCGCAAACATTTTGGGTCAGGGACAATATCTTATTTATCTACAAAACACCCTGTTTCTATACATGTATAAGCAACATATTGGTATAATATATGCTTTTCTCCTTGTATGCTAAAATAACAACTTTGGTAATCTATGCAGTGCTTATAATGATAACAAGGTGCTATTTACAAAAGTTTTAAACATAAATTGCACCAGCAGCTCACAAATGTCTTATTAAATACAAGGCCTGATTTTCCAAAGTGTGCAGGAAAAGTGCAGAGCCAGTTTTAGGTGTGCCTGAGCACAAAAAAATGCACGTGTGCTTTTAAAAATCTAGCCCATTACACTGTTATTACCAGGAATAAATGTATACCCAAATTGTGCGAATAAAGTAAACAACAACAAGCCGTCTAACCTAAATAAATAGGCTTTGCATTGTACCTGAAGTTAAGTGAGTGAATTCTAAAAATAAGGGTTGTCTCCTCAGAAAGCCCTTCTGACAAACCTGGAGAATGCAGTCCCAGGAACAGACATTAAGTGAATCACAGCTACCTTAAGGTCTCAGCTAAGTGCCCTCCCTGAAACCACATGCCTATCAACAGAGGAACTGGCAGCAGCCTATAGTTCTTTGGAAAACAAGAATTTCAGTTCCTAACCCTGTAACAGAAATTAACAAATTAACTGCTGGCTGCTGTTCCTCCTCTACTTTTCAAGGAAATAGACATAAGATCAGCAACCTCTTCCTTCACTCAAAAGAAGGTAAAATTTTTGAACTAGATACTATTCTAAACCACTTGTGCACAGGATTGCGTTCACCAATCAAATGTCTGTTTCTATGCAAATAAAAACTGAGTAGCAGGCAGCTGCTGAAAAGTTAGATTTCATGTTAATTCTAGCTACTGACTGCCAGTTGCCTTTTCTGCTGCCATTTTAATGGAAATGGACATTGCTTGGGCAAAATGAAGAGAAGTATTTTAAAATAATGATTATTACAATAAACCATTCATGTTCAGGCTTGAAAAGGAGGGGAGGCACAGCCCACTGTCAGCTATGGCTGATGCTAGTGGAACGGCCAGACACAGTGGGACTGGGGTGTACAGACATTACACATGGCTAGCATTGACAGCAGCGCCAGTCTCCCCAAAAGAGACCACCCTTGCTGGCCAGCTGTGAGTGGAAATGCATGCTGTACCCTCTTCCAAAATAGTGGAGCTCCATATGGAAGATGCTCTCCCAGGAAATCTGGAACAGCCAGCTAAAATTCCTGGGGTTTGTTGCAGCATAGCCCCTTCATGCCCATGCTGACTTTAAGCCACAATCAGCCCTTGGACTATAGGAAGAAAAATACATTCCCCTGATTTTAAATGAATCTGTCCTCACTGTAGTACTGTTATACCATTACATTAATAATACATTAAGTTTCTCCCTGGAGAAGGTAAAGATATTTGTTCTACAGTGCTAAGAATTGCTAAGGATCACATCAATTTATATGTAACATCATATCACTTTCCATTTTTAAAACATATTAAATCTATAAAACTCACATTAGGATTCACATTAAAATAATTAAAATCATCCAATTATTTAAACCTAAAAATTTGTGATAATAAAAGCATACAAATGACTAATAAAATCAAATGTCTGACATAAGTAACAATTAGGTATGCAGTTAATGGGAATCGAGGTAGAAGACATGAAAGCACTAATCTTCCCTTCACAGTTTATGTTCTACTATGGTAAAGGTTCCACATTAAAAATAAAAACCACACAAATATTTTCTTCTTATCGAAACTTTTACTCTTGCAGTGCTACATTCAATAATAATGGAAATGTACACCTGGACATCACAATGCATACTGGCTCCCCTAGGGTATATTGTCAATAAAACAGCATTTTGGTATCCATTTACATGTCCATCACACAACTACACGCTGTCTCCCAAAGTGGCAAAAGTACTCGCTACACTCTCCTGTTCAGTAGCGAAGAAAACATTTTCTCCCCCTTACTCCAAACAACCTCAAAGATGGGGAGGCTTTGTCTGGGCAGGCAGTGGAAGGAAGACCGTTGGGCCTCCTTAAGGAGTGTCTTGCTTTTCTCCTCTCCCCATGGCAGTCCCTCAATCCTCACTCAGGCCGTGCCAGGGGCTCTGTGCGCACTCCTCTTCCCCCACCATTCCTATTTCTTCTCTTTCTGCCTAGGAGAGAAGTCATTCAAGGTATCAACATTTTAAACTCTATTGGATAAATGGACAAAGATGATCTGGGGGGTACTGTTATGCTGGAAAGTGCTTGTGGCTGCCATTACCGGTTCTCAAGTATCAGAGGGGTAGCCATGTTAGTCTGAATCTGTAAAAAGCAACAGAGGGTCCTGTGGCACCTTTAAGACTAACAGAAGTATTGGGAGCATAAGCTTTCGTGGGTAGGAACCTCACTTCTTCAGATTACCCGGTTCTTTGATCTATAGCAGGGGTCGGTAACCTACGGCACGAGTGCCAAAGTTGGCACGTGAGCCGATTTTTCCTGGCACGCGGCATGGGCTGAACCGCTCAGCCCCGCCGCCACTCTGGAGTTACCGCTGCCAGCTGCCGGCTCCTGCGGGTCCAACTCAGCACCTGCTGCTGGTCTGGGGGGAAGGAACCCCAGGCTGGCAGCGGGCCGAGACCCCGGCTGGCAGGAGCCGCTGGTGAAAACCCTAGAGCCGCGGTGGGCTGAGCCGCTCAGCCTGCCCCACTCTGGAGTTCCCGCTGCCAGCTCCTGCCAGCTGGGGTCGCGCCGCGGGTCCAACTCAGCACCGGTTGCTGGCCTGGGGTTCCTTCCCCCAGGCTAGCAGCGGGCTGAGATCCCAGCTGGCAGGAGCCTGCAGCCGAAACCCCAGAGCGGGGGTTGGGCTGAGCCGCTCAGCCCGCCCCGCTCTGGGGTTCCTGCTGCCGGCTCCTGCCAGCCAGGGTCCCCGCGGGTCCAACTCAGCACCTGCTGCTGGCCTGGGGGGGAAGGGACCCCAGGCTGGCAGCGGGCTGAGACCCCGGCTGGCAGGAGCCGCCAGTGAAAATCCCAGAGCTGCGGTGGGCTGAGCTGCTCAGCCTGCCCCGCTCTGGAGTTCCCGCTGCTGGCTCCTGCCAGCCGGGGTCCCCGCGGGTCCAACTCAGCACCCGCTGCCAGCCTGGGGGGAAGGAACCCCAGGCTGGCAGCGGGCTGAGACCTCAGCTGGCAGAAGCTGGGGGCAGAAACCCCAGAGTGGCGGCAGGCCGAGCCAGTCGCTGCTCTGGGGTTCTGGCTGCTGGCCCCTCGCCAGCCGGGGTCTCTACCGCGCAGCTCCACTCACCTGGCTTCCAGTTGGAGGCTCTCTTGCAGACAGAGTCCAGGCCTCCAGCCCTGCCCAGACCTACCAGCCACCTACTCCACTCACCTCAGCTGCCAATCTTGTTTTCCAGCCCTTGCTCATCCTGCTTTCGGGCCTGGAGCCCCAGCAGGCCACCCTTTACATATAACAGTAGTTTGGTTATATATTATAGACTTATAGAGAGACCTTCTAAAAAGCGTTAAAATGTATTACCGGCACGTGAAGCCTTAAATTAGAGTGTATAAACGAAGATTCGGCACACCACTGCTGAAAGTTGCCAACCCCTGATTTATAGGCAATTACAGACCTCACTGAAGCTGCTGGCTCTGCTAACCAGAGGCCAAGGGCTCCATGTGTGCCCCCATTTTCCCCTTCTGGTTTTTCCAGTTTCCCCCAAAATCAGTAGGGTTTAGCCCATTGATGTCTAGAACATTCCGTGAAATTTGGAATCAATCAGCTGTGGCATTCAAAGGTTACTGCATTTACAGACAAACAGAAAGACAGACACAGAAATGCCATCTAGTTGAACACAGGGCCTTGCTTTGCTTGACCAATAACTATTCTCAAAGACCATCCAGTGAAATAAAACCTACAGAGCAACCACTGCTTGTTGCATTTTTATAGCAGAATCAGATATAAATCTGCAGGTTTCCTTTCTGTGTACTCCATTAGAATGACACTGGTTTTTGTACTGTATACGAAACTAAATGCTTTGATACGCTTATCTCAGAAAGTGGCCTGAACTGATCTTTAAGGAAAGTAAAGAATTAACATGTATACAAACGTCACTGATAAAGCTGTGCATGTCCACACCCACTTCTCACTGCACTGATGGTTCAGATTTCATGAGCTCAAGTCCTCTCTTGACAGGAGATATATGCAAGGAGATAAATTACAGACAGAAACATGCTTGCTGACCCTCTAACAGATCAGTGATCACAGGTTTAGCCTTTTATTAGCAAATTATGAATATTATCAAACTGATAGCAACAAGTGTCTAGACAATAAAGAAAGAAAAAGGGACTTAATGACTGTTAGATTTAAAAGATTACAAAATTGTCCTAAAATTAGTCACTATTGGATTAATAGCTTGAAATCTAGACTAGCATCAGTACTGTCGGGGTTATATTCAACCCCATGCGAAATGCTGAATGGAATAGTAATTGTTTAAACACTTTGATAGACATTGAAAATCTAAGGAATCATCTTTTTTCCTCCCAAACATGCATAGTCAAAACATATCTGGTGCTCTTAAATATGCAGCGTATTTAGCTGCATTTATCCTCCTTACTGTTACTATAGAAATCAGAATACCAGGAAGAATTATAGGCTTCAGCATCTAAAGGTCACACAGAGGTAGTTGTATTCTTACAGCGTGTTATGCAACACTAATCCTAATGGTCTCAGGTTCCACGAATATTCTATGAAAGGATATCAGGGACATAATAAAAAGACAATGTATGTTCTGTTTACTAAAAAAACGTAAAATTAATAAAATTCAGATTTAAAATAAAATCATAGCTACAATTAAATTCCAATTTACTAGCTTTTAATTTAAAAATTCTGATGTTCCTTAGTATTGCCAAATCGTCTGCCCAGTCACATAATCTTGTCACTGTTAGTGCAAGAGCCACCTTGGCAGCTCCTGAAATCTGAAACAGCTTTTCTTCATCTCTCTACTTCACCTGCTCACTAGCCATTTTCAAATCTCATCTGAAAACTGTTTCTAATTCCTCTCTTACTCCACTTTCATTATTTCAAACTTTGCAATTGTGGGAGCCACAAAGCGTTTAGTATAAAGGATGCTATAGAAAATGAAGTTCTATTTTATTGAAAATTAGTGTTACGCTTTACACTGAGGACTGGGCTTTGTATATTGAAATGAATGTATTGGTTTTTAAGACTTAAATTTATATAATTCAAAAATATTGCATAACAACTCAGAACAGTGGCTAACAGTGTGATATACAGTCTGAAGTCATAGACTAAAGGGATTACTACTCACTAGAGATTTTTTTTTCATTCCATCATCAATAAATTGGCTAATAATTTCTTTTTCTTATCAATTAAAAATACCAGCTGGAATAGTATGTTTTACTGTACCCTTAAAAATGTATGTCAACACTAATTATGCTGCAGCTTCAGTTACCTTCTAATGAGTCTTTCTTATTGTAACTGACTGAACATGGTGACTGTATGAACTAATAGCAGAGCTCCAGTGGTGGAATTGGAAATGACAGATATCTTAGATAAATATTAGTGAAAATTATATTTTTAGTTTCTTCTCTTCAACTTCACTTTAATTTTTCAATTTTATTGTTAACTGAGCACACCTCCTGGTGCCTCTGTGGCAGCTAGAGGTATTTTTATTGGACAAACCCTCAAGTCTCTGCTCAGACAAAATTATCCTTGAATGAATTTAGTAAACAGAACTGAATAAAAACTTTAAGATCTGGCCCATTAACTTTTATATACCCATGATTTTTACGGTATTTCTCTTTTTATTTCCTACAGTACAGATGAAAACCAAGAAAGCATCAGAGGAGCAAAGAAAAGTATAATGTATTTTATTAGTTATAGCTACATTGTGTTTATACATTATTGTTTTAATGCTGCTACATTATACTTCTATAATGTCTTTTATAAGAGTGTCAGAGGATTTTCCCTACTCTAATGAAGCCTCTCAATGTTCCCGTGATGTAAATTATTATGCCCATTTTACAGATGGCTGAAACAGATACTTTGGGTAAAATTTTCAAAAGTGCTTAAATGACTTAGGAGCCTACATCTAAGGTCCAAATCTCCAAAGATAGTTAGGCACCTAACTCTCATTGAAACCCATGGGAGTTAGGTACCTAAATACCTATGAAGCTCTGGACCGAAGTCTTAGGCTCCTAATGGCTGAATCCACACGTGACTTAGGAATTGCAATACTCTGTGCTACAAGGCTTAACTTTTAGGGACCCTGCTGCTCAGTGGAATTCTCAGCCCTGAGTTAGGCTCCCTATATAATGCTTGGGGAGAGTTAGGCAGCTGAGAATGGGTTTCTCAGAAGTCAGCACGCTGAGTAATGAGTTGCCTAAGCCAGCAAGTAACAAATGCTGAGGAGAGAGGCGGAACCTAAGACCCACCTGTCAAAAGGAAATGGGCGCCTATCCATTCAGGATTCGATCATTCTATCCAATTGCCCGGGCACTCACCTGGGATATGGTAGACCTTTTTTCAAATCCCTGCTTCAAATTACCTGATTTGGAGTAAGGAATTGAATTTGGTCTCCCATATCCCATCTGGGTGCCCTGACTACTGGGCTATAGAGTCAAGCTCTCACTTTCCCTTTCTAGCTCAATATATATTTAATCATTTAATACAACTTTCCCACACCCAGATGAGTGCCCTAACCATTGGGCTACTGAGTACCCTAGAGATGTCCCCCCCCCCCCCCCCCCGCAGGTGTGCTCTCAGAATGGCTACCAGATTGGACCCTGCAGGTGAAATAGGGGGTGGAATGCATATTTCAAGAATGCTGCTGGGGCATAGGCGTGAGCTAGGGTGCCAAGCAGCTCAGCAGTGTCAGGGCTGACTCCCTTTGTGGATCTAGCCCCTATGTCACTTGGGTGCTTTTGAAAATTCGACCTCCTGTCTATGGTGGGAAAATGCATCATAATAGCTTCACTACACTAAGTAATATGGCCAGCTGAAAGGCACGCTACTGATAAAAACTTTACACTGCACCACACTCATCATTTATTCTTTCTATATATTACACATACAATGATTTCCATTTAAGTCAACATTTACCAATAGTAACCACTATGCTGCACCATGTATAGCACAATCTTTCACTAGGTTTACAATGGGAAATAATTCTGATGAAGTAATGCTCTATATTCACTTTTAATGATGACCCCTGTGCTGTGTAATGTACACATTCAAGCAGTGTACATATAGTATATATGCCCTCACATGAACAAAATAAATAGCATTGGTTTAATTAATACCAATTTTAAAGTGTTTAGAAATTTCCACAACACATTAAGAGACATAGTTGAAAAGTATTTTATCTTCATTTTATCACTCGGCTCACATCTTGTTCTCTAAGCACAGGCAAAGAGGTGGAATATGTGCATAATTCATAAAGGCATTTATTCAGGTATACACCAGAGGCTGGTGAAGGTGGGCAAATATTTCTAGTCCTGCGTAACCCTAACATGGAAATCAAATCAAATATAGGCATGGAGGGGCTTGTGGAGTACATTTTTGATGATTAAAGGATGTACTTAACAAATAAGTAACAAGAGATTCTCATTTGCTAATCATTTCTTGTAAGCCAGCCATCAGAGGAATAAGAAATGAGTCACAGAAAAGAGTCACCATATCACACCATTTCCAACATTTTCAGATGCAGAACTTCCTTTTGCTGACAGTATTTAAGAAAAAAGTGAAAAGATAATATGCTGAATGTCAAAGAAAACAATTTGTTAAAAACTAACAAGAAACTTATTATTTATTTTACCATATAAGGAACAAAAATGCATTAGTGTGTATATAATCCTATACTTTGTTCCTCACTCACTCATGCATCTCATACACTTTCTGGGATTGACACCACCCTCCATTTTATTTAGTTATATTCATGTAACTATTTTTTATTAATTGCTCATCAAAACGAAGTGTCCACACCCCCATGATAGGATAGGTCAAGGTATAAGGACCGTCCTGGCTGTGTGGCCTACTGCACAAATCACTATTCTGGTAGTCAAGAGACCTGGATTCTATTCCCAGTACCCAGTGATAGGGCTCAGTGACCTTCAGCAAGTCATGTCACTGCCCTGTGCCTCAGTTTCCCCTCTGTAAAATGGGGATAATGATAGTTTTGTAAAGCACTTAGAGATCTACTGATGAAAAGGGCTATATTAGAGCTGGGTATTATATTATTTCTTCATCTCTTGTGCAAGGATGGAGGACAACTTCTTCAGGCATTGGATATGAAGGACTAACAAGAACAGCATTGAGCAAGTATTGTTAGAGGCACCTGTCTAAAACAGAGATGGAAGGAGACAAGTTCAGGCACCTCTCTCTCACCCAGCATCAGCCAGTAGAGCTGATCAAGTGTATAGGACAGTGCATGCTGCACTCTATTAGGGGCTGTCTACACAGACACACTCAGGAAATAATCCAATTAAACTAAAGGTGTGAATTTAAAGTGGATTAGTTAAACCACATTAAAATCCTGCGTGGATGCTCTTATTCAGAATTACAGCAACCTTAATTCAACTTGGTCAACTTAATTAAACTGAAGTAAGACCACTTTAATTTTGAACAACACTGTCCATACAGGGGTTTAATGCAGTTTAACTAATCCACTTTAAAAATTAATTCAGATTAATTTTCCTGAGTGTCTCCATATAGACAAGCCCTCAAAGGATGTAGTGATATATATCATCCCCCTGCACACCAGGGAGCGCTGGGTGTTTGTAAGACAATGGAATCTATCGTTACATAGTACTCAGAAAACTATAAATAATAATAGAAAAAGCAGAGATAGTCTTAAGAATGTTCAGAGCATGATGTTTGTTTCAAACCATCTGGATTTTTTTTTTTTAAACAAAATGTTTAAGGTATGTGAATGTCACTCATCATTACTTTCGTGGACATGATACATTTCCACAAAGATGCAGAAACAAATGCACAGAGTGAGGCAATAAAGTGAAATGCTACCACAGGTAGACAAGGGAAATTGTCTTAAAGGGATTCAGCCTGGATTCTGAAGTTATGAAGGGTAAATTAAGGACAAAAACAGATTACATGATATATGGAAAATGAGAGGATACTTTTGCTTTAATTATGCAATCAACTGTCTATCATATTTTTTGTCCTCTTTGTCTGAGGAAAGGTTCCCCAGATATGCTCAAGTCCTGCAGATTTTGCTGAGTTCCATTTAATTTTTTCCAGCAGAATACAACTTTACCCATAGGACAATCAGAATTCCCAGGTCAGGGTATAAATTATTTCTAACGTAGCATGACGTGGTTAATTCTTTCAAGTTTAAACATTTTTGTTTCTGTTTATTTAAATGGATATTTTCATTCAATTTTATAGGTATTTCTTCACTCCCAAGAATTCATGCCCTTAGTGCTGAACAAGGAATTTCTATGGACTTGTCTTTCTTAGGTAGTTCAAAGGCCACTATTACCATGGTATCTTATCATAGTCTATATGCATCAATTTATTTAATAGTCAACAAATCCTAAACAAAGTAGTCTTCAATCTATCTACAATTTCAGTTCCATCTTCCAACCTCCAAAAATCCCTGTGGGATGCTGATTTTGATAGCGTTATAGGAAGTATATTGTTCAATCTAGAGCAGTTCAGATCATTCATCTTATTTTTTCACAAAGCTAGCTTTTTTCGCATATCCTTAAAATTTCTTTGCAGGCAGTGGATAGTACCTTTCACTGAACTTATCCTAATCTCAGCCACTGCAACTCCTGTGGACATTTATTTTAGGACCTGCAGCATAAAACCCATGATTGAACTCACAGAATCATAGAATATTAGGGTTGGAAGAGACCTCAGAAGGTCACCTAGTCCAACCCTCTGCTCAAAGCAGGACCAACCCCAACTAAATCATCCCAGCCAGGGCTTTGTCAAGACAGGCCTTAAAAACCTCTAAGGTGGAGATTCCACCACCTCCCTAGGTAACCCATTCCAGTGCTTCTCCACCCTCCTAGTGAAATAGTTTTTCCTAATATCCAACCTAGACCTCCCCCACTGCAACTTGAGACCATTGCTCCTTGTTCTGTCATCTGCCCACCACTGAGAACAGCCTACCCCGATCCTCTTTGGAACCCCCCTTCAGGTAGTTGAAGGCTGCTATCAAATCACCCCTCATTCTTCTCTTCTGCAGACTAATTAAGCCCAGTTCCCTCAGCCTCTCCTCCTAAGTCATGTGCCCCAGGCCCCTAATCATTTTCATGCCCTCTGCTGGACTCTCTCCAATTTGTCCATATCCTTTCTGTAGTGGAGGGCCAAAAACTGGATGCAATATTCCAGATGTGGCCTCACCAATGCCGAATAGAGGGGAATAATCACTTCCCTTGATCTGCTGGCAATGCTCCTACTAATGCAGCCCAATGTACCATTAGCCTTCTTGGCAACAAGGGCACATCGTTGACTCATATCCAACTTTTCATCCGCTGTAATCCCCAGATCCTTTTCTGCAGAACTGCCACTTAGCAAGTCAGTCCCCAGCCTGTAGCAGTGCATGGGATTCTTCCATTCTAAGTGCAGGACTCTGCACTTGTCCTTGTTGAACCTCATCAGATTTCTTTTGGCCCAATCCTCCAATTTGTCTAGGTTACTAGGGACCGTATCCCTACCCTCCAGCATATCTCTCTCCCCGCCCCACCTTAGTGTCATCCGTGAACTTGCTGAGGGTGCAATCCATCCCATCATCCAGATCATTAATGAAGATGTTGAACAAAACTGGCCCCAGGACCGACCCCTAGGGCACTCTGCTTAATACCAGCTGCCAACTAGACACTAAGCCATTGATCACTACCTGTTGAGCCCAATGATCTAGCCAGCTTTCTATCCACCTTATAGTCCTATAGTCTATAGTCCATTCATTCAATCCATACTTTTTTAACTCAACTGCTAGAGTTTTATGCTAATTTTACTATTACTTCTCATTGTAAACTGTAAACAAGTACATTTTTGTTTGCAGGTGGGATTAATTCCTACTAATATAAGTTTTGAACTCCCTATTCAATTTCTTCAGCACACAGGCTGAAAGTATATTTCTAACCACATTCCCATTGACTAATGCCTTTCTCTTAGTCAAACCTGTTTTGACATTTACCATTATGGGATTGGGTCCAAAGCCTTTCGAAGTAAATGGGAAGACTCTCATTGATTTTAATGAGCTTTGGATCAGGCTGATGATGCCAAAACAATGCAATAACTAATAAGTACATAAAATGTTAATTGTCTGCACAGTAGCATATGCAGAAATAGTACCAATAACATTTTGCAGCACATTCTTCAAGAGAAATAGTTCAGAATGGTTTAGTGAATTGAGTTCGAAGCTTCTATTTTTTGTCTATTCTTTTTCTGTTTTTCTTCCTCACCACTCCTCCTGTTCTATTGGTTGTTCCCTTGCATACTTTTAGAAAGAGCTTTCTTCTGGAATGAGCATATGATGCTATCTCAATTTGACTGGTTATTTTTATTTCCTGACCCTACCATTCTGAATAAACAAACACAAATTAAATCACTAATTCAGCAAGTAACCAGCACTAAAATATTAACTTAAAATATGAAGGAATGCACATGCTTGGAAGGAATAGTTCCTTCAGTCTTTTTTTTTTTTTTTTGGCATCATACAACTAGGAATGTTTCGTTATAGAAAAACATTTTAGTTTCTTTCATGAGTGTAAAGAAGGGCAATTATGATTGTCATGAAAACACATTGAGCAGCTGTATACTGTTAACAAAAGAACCATTATCTGAATCTACTTAGAAAAACTTGCAATTTAAACATTCACATTTCCTAGAAATTAGATATTCTTCCAAACTATAGTAGATACCAAAAAGAGACTGTTTTCTATTAATCTGGGTTGTATATCAGTCATATTTCAAAGCCAACATAACATCCTTGTTTTGGGAACATTCTACATGCACTTGCATACACAAAGAAAATTGGAAGGAGGTAGGGTAGCTTTGTTGAAAGTTTTCAGTTGCTCAGCTTTCTGTATCTACATTTCAAACTGGGAATTTGAATTTTTCATACTCTGTGTATATATTTAAAAATATTATAATATCTAACTCAATCCATCTTACTTTGAAAAGGCCAATTAATAGATACTTACTCATTGAAGACCAGATCTGGAGCAAAATAGAGGAATTGGCTGTTTGTATGTTTGTATGATCTCCAGCTCAAGGCAAATGATGATAGACACATCCATGAGTACTGGATTAGAGTAATTTGGTCCTCGAGAGGCAAGTTTCTAAATCCTGAAGAACAAAATGATTAATCACAAACTACAATCAACATTCAGGTGCAATGTAGTGTGAATTACCTTAAGCTCAAACTGAAAAAAAAGCTCACCTTTCCCTAACAGTTTACATTTCTCCAAAATATTCAATGAAACAATTGTAGCACTGAAATCTATTCTTAGTCTTCACATTTTAAAAACATTACAGTCAAAAAAGAACTCTTAATTCTAGCAACCCAACATTTATTTTATCTAGATGGTTATTACTAATACCAACAAGACAAAGTTTTAATTTTCAATCAGAAAAACAAAAAACAATCATTACATTAACGATGCAATACAATATTTATCACCTCCTCCCCTGCAAAAATATCATTTTATCTATCTTTAAAATGTATGAAAGAAGATTAATTTTACCTAGACCTGTTGGGCAAATGGCATATTAAGCCACAAATCCTATTTTCAAAATAAAACACATACAATAAAATACATTCTTACCTGGAAGTATCTTTGCCCACTTTACCACCTGAACCATCTGCTTGCCAGCAAGGCGGTTTAAAGTGGAAAGCAGGTGCTCCGCTGTATCTGGTTTTGAATTATCATATCCTGCATACACTATTTCAGGCTCAATGCTTTCAAGGACCATAGAGGGTGAAGGAGCAAGTGCTGGTGAAATAGCAGACAGGTGAGGAACAAGTGCTGTGTTTACAGATGGCTCTTTTACTGGAGCAATATATGTAGTCCCTTCCTCTGGGCTTTGGGGTGGTGGCTGTTGCTGCTGCTGTTGTTGTTGCTGTTCTTCATGCATCCCTTTCAATTTTCCCAACTTTTTGGACTTTCGGGCTGAAAAGAAGAACAATACAATCACAGAAATCTGATACAACCTTTACTTGATGGAGACATAAAAAAAATATTTCATAAATGAAATTAATATGGAAACCATCTTTACCCAGTAGTAAGCATGACAATACCAGAACACAATGGAACATGGGCCAGGAGAAAAATATATAAGCAGGCTCCTACCCACTTAAATCCAGGATATACTGTACCAATAAACCTAAATGTCATCTCTATCTCCAAAATGTTCTTCTAAGACACACTCTCCCCTCCCCCCTCCTTTCCCCCCCAATGCAAATAAATTAACAAAACTCAAGTAAGGCTTACCTCTCTTAGTTTATAATAATTAATTCTTCTACAACCATGAATCATTTTTGTTGTCCCCTGTTGTATCATTTCAATAGTGAAATAATGTCTGCTAATTTATTGTTCATGTTTCTATAAATACATCCTGTTTCCTAGTTACCTTTTTCAATTTACATGAAACATTGTAAAAATGGTTTTGATTTGTTTTGTACGTTTTTATCTTAATCATCTATCACCCAAACATTTTTCTTCATAGTCTCTAGACTCAGATCGCATTTGGTAACCAAGATAATTCTTTCTGGCCTCTAGTCTTCTTATTTTCCATTTCTATACACAAATCACAAGTCACTTATCAACCTATTAGTCTAATCTAGTCAAACCACTTTGTCATTGTAACTCTTTTTTTCTACCATAGTACTTTCTCATCTCACGACTCAGACTTCTCTTCTGGCTACTTTTGAAATTACGCTATGACCATATATAGACAGTTAACCAAAAAATCCTGAGCCTGAGAAGTGTAAAACTTCTCTCTCTTTGCTGTTAATTCACTTCTCCCCACTTCCTGCCGTTAAGCCAATTTTTACATATTTCAGTTATAGTACTGCTTCATTAGAGTGAACTTGACCATACTGAAACTTCATTTTTAAACAGCAAATCCTGTCCTCCCTATGCTCCGTTGGTGCATATTCTCAGTCGGAAGACAGCAACAATGATATGTCTCTACTATATGAAAGGATGTCGGGTGCAGAGGGCCCTCCATATTTTCCATTCACATAGTGTAAAGTGACTGATAGTTCTGCAAATACGAGGAACAATCAGCTACATTTCCCCGTCCCTTACATAGGGGAACAACTACCACAGAAGCTCCACCAGATGCAAGACTACAGAATAGCTCTGCTGGTGGTTCACTGGAGAGTAAGAGAGGGAGATTCCTTTCTCCCTCCATCTGCTGCAGAAACCTCATTTTCTTCATTACTTGGGCATTCACAGGGTATATGATTTGGTTCACAGTGAAGTAAAATTAATCAAACTTCTACCTTAGGTATTTACATAGCATATATTACCATATTATCTAAGCATAGAGAATAAAAGATCCAGATTATGTAAACATATTACATTGTATAGACTGTGATTCCTGTTAAAATGTCTGTCAAATCAATGAGCTCAATATTGGGGGAGGGTGGCTCTCAACGGAGAACTTAGATGAATCTCCCAACTTGCAGTCGATCGTGAATTGATTCTGTCAACATCTTCTGTATTAAAGACGAAATGTTATGTAGATATCCAAGAAATGGGGAGAGGTGAAAGAGCATTAAAAGCACCTTTTTCCCATGTGAGCAAGGCAGTGGAACAACAACAACAAAAAACCTGGAAATTTCCCACAAAATGAAATTAGCCTTTTTTGTTTTTCTGTTTGTTTCTGGTTGATCAGAACATTTTATTTTGATAAAAGTCCAGACCTGAAAAAACGTTATTTTACAAACTTAAGTGGGAGACTTTTCCCATCATTCCTACCTTTTGGGTAGGAACATTCTGCAAATCTCCAAAATTGATGGCCTTGGGGGGGATCCTTGCACATCTGGGCCAAATATTTATTTTTTAAAAGACACAATTTCCATATGAGGCTTTGCATTGGACTCTATAACCCAGGCATTATACTTTGAGGTTAGTATGTCAGCCTGAAGCATCCAACTGGTCCCTAGAAGCCCAGGAGCGAGCCGATTCCAAGTCCCTGTGGTCCCCCGCTTCCCGCAGCTCCCACTGGCTGGGAATGGTGAACCCCGGCCACTGGGAGTTGCCGGGAGCCATCCCTGCAGACGGCCAAAAAAGCAGAAGAAAAAAAAATAAATTGCAGCCCGCAATCAGATTATTCTAATGGACTGCATGCGGCTCACTGGCCATAGGTTGCCCACCGCTGTCTTAGGATTTAGGATATTTCCCAGATTTGGGAGTTGAGCCCACAGTTTATTCTGGGGGGAGGAATAAAAGTGCAACACTGACATGACTGGGGATGAACTAAGTGCAGAGATCCTCCTCTTCACTGACTCTCATAGGCTTTAAGATGGGAAGGGACAGCTTGGGCCAATGTTTAGCCCTACACGACAGTGAATTGAATTTCTTTGCCTGTTATAGGACTTGGAGAGAGAGGTTCATAGAGTTTAGGGCCAAAAGGGACCATTATGATAATCTAGTGTCTGATCTCCTCCCTAACACAGAGTTCTTTGGCCTATCTCCAGGTAAACACAAAACAAAATAAACCACCATAATAAACTAATGATTGAAATACTGTCAAAGGCACTGCACTTGTAGCTGAAAACACTCCAATATGCTTCCCTTAACATCAGGATGGACTGCACTGAGATATTGTACACATTATTTTAAAACAGAATATGTGATGAAGACAGAAAACTGAAACAAAAGAATAATAAAATCAAAATAAATAGGTTATAACTAAATATTGGCAATTTTTTCCACATAACATCCTTAAGATATGACCTTTCCTACCCATCCACAGAGCTAAAACTCTTCTCTAAGTTCTCATCTCGCACCTTTTCTCTGGCCTTGACAAATGCAATCTCACCTTTCAGAGCCATTAAAAATGCTGCTACTAAGGGCACATCTTCACTACCCGCCAGATTGGCGGGTAGCAATCGATCTATTGGGGATCGACTTATCACGTCTAGTGAAGACGCGATAAAATCGATCCCCGATGGCTCTGCTGTCAACTCCGGAAATCCACCGCGGCAAGAGGCGGAAGCGGAGTCGACGGCGGCATGGCAGCGGTCGACTCACCGCCATCGTCCTCACAGCCAGGTAAGTCGACCTAAAATACACAACTTCAGCTATGCTATTCACGTAGCTGAAGTTGCGTATCTTAGGTCTTATCCCCCTCCTCCCCCCGTAGTATAGACCTAGCCTAAGATCATTATCCTAGCCCACTTTTTTGAGCATGTACCTCTGTCTTGGCCTCCTTCCACTGGATGCCCCCTTCTTTATTGCATCAAACAGAAGATGCTTGTGTTGAAACATTCACTTTCAAGGCTCTTCTGAGCCTATCCCTACCTTAACTATCATCTCTTATTCACTATCACCATATTGATTCCTGATTCCAATCAGCCCATGATGCCAGCCTACATCACTCATTTGTTACATTTTCAAAACACTTTTGAAAGAAATTTTGTGCTTTCTTCCATGCTGTCCCTCATACTTGAGAGGAGTTCTCCATAAACATCTACAAAGCCCCTTCATTATTCTCCTTCAACAACCTCCTTAAAACTCTTTTTCCATGATGCCTACAAAAAACAGGCTGCTGGTATGCTTAGACCACTATCATGCTGACCAATACTATTTATTTTTTTGTACTCCCCTCTCTGTCTGTTACTATCTGTTGTCTCTCTTCTTATATTTAGATTGTAAGCTCTTTGGGGCACAGACCATCGTTATGTTCTGTGTTTGTACAGTGCCTAGGACAATAGGGTCCTGGGTCATGATGACTGTGCCTCCGAGGCACGATGGTAATAAAATAATATAAAATGCAAGGCCTTCAATATACAGGGCCCGACCCTATTGTTAGATCCAGTCCTGGGAGTAGTTTTTTTGAGTTCAACAGTGAGCACTATACCCGGTAGCAAGTGCATGTTCAGCTCCATTCATGCGATCACTGCAAAACATCCATACACTCTGCTCCATAAAAAAGTTGCATCACATTTTTTTTTTCTGGAGAATATCTTTGTACGTTTAGTTCTTATTTCTTTCTCTGTAGGTATGTCTACACAGCAATCGGAAGTGCAGCTGCACCTTGGGTAGGCAAACCCGCACTAGCTTTCAGCACGTTAAAACAGCAGTGAAGACATGACGGCGCAGACTAGCAACATAAGTACATAGCCAGGGTTCTGGACAGCTTGTACAGCATGCACTGGAGCCCACACCACTGCATCTAGATTAAAGCTAGCATGGGTATGCCTTGCTGCAATCGTATGGGTATGCCTACCTGAGCTGTAATCTTAGGGATGTTATGCAGAAACTGTAGTGTTGACATAACCATGAGATGCCCACAGGTGTGCAAACCAGAGGGAAATTTTTATAAAAGGATAAAATATACAACTAACTATGTATAAGTATTAATCAAAAGCTGCCTGTCATAATTTAAAATTCAATTATTCAACCAGCCACATGTATAATACATTGGGAAACTTTATAAAGTACAAAAACTTAACCAAATCATTTAGGCCCAATGTCTCTGAGTAGAAGTACAACTGGAGGAGTAAATGCTTTCGTACACTAACAATCTACCTCTATGGATGTGATGACATTAGCATGTCAGTCTGGGACTATCACCAAAGTAGATTTTTCTAAAGTAATTGTAATAATCTGATCAAACATTTATGAAGAAAAAAATGGTAAAAAATAAAATGGGAGACAAGTTTTCTAAAAATAGCCTTATTTCTGTATTGTTCACTAGTATTTAATTCACCATATCAGTGATTTTTCTGTTCTAAAAATATTCATATTTTCCCTTAACTTACCATATCTTCTCTTTACCATAAAAGATGCTCCTAACTCCTACATTTCAAGCAGCTCTACAGTACTGTTTAACAGATTATAGTTATTGTTCCATTTTAGTGTTACTACCTGCTTCTTTTTCTTTTTTTTAAACCTTAACCATAAGACATTTTCTAATTTCTTTTTGAAAAGGTATAATTATGCAACTGATCCAAAACTTTGTTAAACTAAATGCAACCAGTGCAAATAAAAATAAAATGCCAGTGCCTAGTTTAGTGATGGTTAAATGCTCCATGAATCCCATCCTCTAGTCTAACAATCCCAGACCTGATCAAATAACATAAAAATAATATGAGGTACATTAAATGTAAAAATAATGTTCTATGGCAGGCACCAAAGAGCAGCAGCACCTTTAGTATTTTTGTCAGCCAGCTAGAGAACATCCATTAGAATAAACCATGCTCGTTTTACTCATAGAGGCATTCCTACTGATGGCACACAGCTTCTCTTTGAACTCCCTTCCCTACCTGCCTCAGAATGAAATAAATAGTATCCAGTAGGAGCCCCTACAAAGCAGCAGCTGATCTTATGTTCTGGTAAATATACTTACTCTCCTCCCCACTCCCAATAAATATTGAGTTCCAAACCGGCAATGTGCACAAACTTATTAAACTTACTGTAAAGTAAGTGAAAATTTATTTGCTCCCTATTGAATGCAGTTATATGTACAGTACTGCATGCAGAGATGGGATCACTATGACTATTAAGTTATTTTAGCAAGCCAAAGCTGAACTAGCACTTTTGCAACCAAATGTATCCCAAGAGCAAAGCTAGGATGTCCACGGTCAGCAAAATACTTGATAATGAGTTAACAGTGACATGCATCACTGGAAAACGTTAAAAATAGGCCTGAAAGAATATAAAAAAGGATCAAATATCACTGCTTATTTTTATTATTCATTTATGTTTTTCAAGCTCTATGTTTTATTTCCATTAGCACAATGAGTCTAAGAACAAGAATCTTATGCGTCTTTCATGTGTGCAGAAGCAGAAACTATATTTTCATCTGGGATCATGCCAGAATGCTAACTGAACTGGTTGGGTAGTTCCCACAAACATCTAGCAGCTTAGCTAAACTGACAGCCCATTTAACCAAGATATAAATCCTCTGTTTTTCCTCTCCAAGTATTTTTGTGTTTATTTTTCGTTTTCTTACATGACAATATCACAAAAAGTGTGTTTCAGTTTCATTTTCTTCCGTTATACCATCAAAACGAAAAATATTACTGCTTTATAGTCATGTTTACAGTGAAAGAAGTGTGTTTTTCATTTGGTTTCATGCCAGGACTCTAGCTCAACTGGTTTGGTAATTCCCACAGAAGCCAGCAGCCAACTACAAAAGATTCTGAGAACCTCTGAGAAGTAACTGCACTGAGTTTAATTTTTTTAAGGTGTGTTTCACACTTGTTCTTTAATTGGACTACCAAATATAAAGCTAATAAAGACAACTCAAAATTGGAGAGAAAATATACATCATAGCTCCTGCCCGTACCCAACAATGTCATAAAACTTAACATATTCACAGGCAGATCAGCAGGAATTCTGAATAAAGATAACTGCTATTCAAAAGCTCAAAACCTATAATTATTTTCTTTAGAAACATGTGTGTAATTCATATCAAGAAATTCAACATCAGTATTCTAAGAGTGATTGGACACTTATGTGAATAATAGGAATATCAAAAGTTATAATAGTCTATGCAAAAAAAAAAGTTTTGGAAAGGATATAAAACCTCATGTTCTAGGGCTTAAGCCAATCTCTAACTATTAAGGGTCAGGACAAGACTTTCACAATTCTGATCCTGTACCGCAGTTCCTAAATTCTTACATTCTTAAGGCTTTCTGAAACAGATTAATAGTTAAACAAAGGAGATGTGTGGTGAAAGATGCCTTGCAAATGGCTCTGGCTTTAACATCTTGAATGTTTTACGAAGATTTTTTTTGTTAGATCAGTATTTGTAGATGTCTAATATTCTTAGGCACCAGAATACAAAATTTAAAATAAAATACAAGGGGAAGTCTTGTGGAAAATCATATAATGTTGACTTTTTGAAGCTACAGACAGCACTACAGCAACAAGTAATCTGCACCTCTTGTTGAAAAAGAGGAAAATATGCAAAAGTATTGCTGCAGTACAAAATAACATTTATATTCTACAATACTAATCATCTCTCTAGTGGAGAAACATGGTAGAGATCATATCAGAAAAGTCATCTCTACTTGTTCAGCTAAAATGGATGTCCACTTACATAAAACTAAAACGGAGATAATCTACTGCTACTACCACTAATTTATTTACAAAGGAGAAATAAACAAAACTAAATGAGAGCCTGGTTAAAATCAATAGGACCAATCCTGAACTGATGGAAGTAAATGGTAAAACTTCAACTATAGGAGCAAGACTAAGCCCACTATTCTAAGAGAGATGTTTGGAGAATTTGTAAAACCATGTGAAGACTTGGAATCTAGATGTGAGACTCCTTAAAGTAAGGGAGCCTGATGAGTTGGTAGGATATACAGAGGACTTAATCGTAAAGATGCTTAAATTAAGTATCAACATCTGCCTGGAAACAAGATACAGACTCCCTATGCAAGCTCTGGAGAAGAAGGAAAATGGAAACATTGTATTAAATCTGCTTTTAGCAGGTAGTATAAAATGCTGTTAGAGCTACAAGGCAGAGGATATTTCTCCCCCTTCCGCACCTCAGCCTTTTGACTCAGGCAAGAAGGATGGACTACATTTTCCTAAAATGAGTGTTTGGAGAGGCCAGCACTGAAAAGGGAGCTGGTACACAGATACCAGCCCCTCTCTTTTGAACCTGTGGAATGTTGGTGAAAAACTGGGTCCTGAAAGTTTGAAAGTTGTCTTCTTATGATCTGTAAAGCACATAGTATAATTTTGGTGATAGATATGTTATATTTCATATTGCTGAATGTTAATTTATGCAATATGAATTCTAATGAACTCTTATATATGCTTAAAATTAATAATTTTATTTTCACCACTGACCTATCATTTTTCAGGGAAACAAATGCTGGAAAACAGCATGCTACTACTATTGGATAATACCATACTCAAATATTGGACAGTATAAATATGATTAATTTGGTTGTATTATAATGGTATAGTATTTTGTTTTTCTGTATTTCTTTAGTCCACAAATCTATAGATTACCTTTTTCTTTTCATGCTGAGACACATCTAAGTAACACGGGATCCCTTGTAATTTTCCCCTTCCCCTCCTTTTTGCCTTAAATAACCACAAAAATGTTTTCTAAAAAAACTGTAGTACAGTATAAGCACAAAATCAAATGCAGGAGCACCTGTAACAAGCAATGTTCCCCTTGCACAAGGGAAGAAGAATTTTTACATAAGTGATGTATTCAGAGAACAGCTTGGTTGCTGCCCATCACAAACTAATTATTGTTTGCACAGCTAATGACTAGTTAACGTTGCCAAAGTTAGAGCTCTATTTATCTTAGTTTAAATTCTGCTGGAATACAAGGACTAAGCTAATCATGGCTAGGAGAACTTTAGCCTCATCCAAATCCTGCAAAAAAAAAAAAAAATGTTAGTCAACAGTGATGCACCATCACAGTCTTTTTGGAAAAAGGAGAGGGAGGAGCAAACAGCTTTACAGTCACACACTGCCACAAGTGTCAGCCTCTCTTCCTACAGCCCCACTTGTTAGACTTCTTAAACAACTGCCTGACTTACATAATCAGCAGACCAACCAGATTTACTGCCACAAGAAACTTATGAGGATTTACCAGAGAAGCAGGCAATTGGGATAAGGAAAAGGGAGAGACTACAAGAGTAGTGTAGTGTGTCATTTCTCCCCCATGCACACACACGGACTTAAAGGCATGGAACAGAGGCTGCATATGGAGAAGAGGAGAACTTATCAGGAGAGGGACCAAAGAAAAGGGAAAACAAGAGGGAAAAGAATACAGAACAGGTGAAAGATTGAAGATAGGCCACAAAAAATGATGAGGACATAGAGAAGAGACAAGAAATACAGAATGAAGGAGAAGGGCATGCTGCTCTACTTTAAAAAAAGGTTTAAAGAAAGAGAAGGTGAAATACAAGACAAAGTGAACAGAACACAGAGAAAAAAGCCAAGGGGGGGGGGGGAGAAGAGGAAAAATAAAAGTGGAGTATATGTAAAAAAAGAAGGAAAAGCACAGAAGTAGAATTTAGGCACAGCTTCAGTGTGAGAGAAGGAAAGAAGGAAGGAGAGGAGTAGAAAATTATACCAATGTTGTGAGCCCGAAGGATTAGGATAATAGTGGAGTTGTCAACAGTGATTGTTAAATGAATATTACTAGATACACACTGTGGTTAAACAATTCTATAATTAAATAATTGGTGTTGTCTTGGTTTCTAGCTACTCTGGACTCTGTAGTTAAATAACGGGTGTCCTAGGTTTTAGATATTTTGTTTGACTAGCAGTTCTAGTTTATTTCTCTTTCTTTAAATAATCTTCAAGTTTTTCTCAAGCAGATACAGAACAACTGTGTACTTGGGGGCAAATCCTGCCTTCTGTTACAATTCCTGAAAAAACCAAAAGAACAGATAGAGTTCCAATGTACAGGGAGAGGCTATGGAGAAGCTGCTTGGAAGAAATCTTCATCCCCTGCATTGTTGTTCAGTGTCAGCCTGCCTGTGGGGCCTATTTCCAAAGACTATTTTACAGGAATATTTAGGTTGCCAGAAAAAAAGTCTAATGCATTTGCTTACATTTTAGCAATCCTCAAAGTGATGTTAATTGACAAATAACAGCTTCATAGGATACTACTCCTCTGTGAGGGAACAACTTTTACCAAATGCCAATTAGTAGTTTCCTGGTAAAATCAAAATTAAAAAAGCTTTATCTAAAAAAGCTTAATGAGAAATCGCTAGAAGTCTGAAGATTCTGCCCACATATCATATCTTGGAAAAAACAGCAAAACAGACACATTGCAAATTTGCTAATATTTTTAGTATATGAAGTGTCTTTCTGTGAACTTTCATCAATAACAAGAAAGATGCACTGACTACATTTTAAAATGGCAATCCAATATGCAAAGAATTTAAAAATAACTGTCCAAGAAAGAAAATGTTATCTTTCCTGAAAGCCAGGCTTAATCATTCTTGTTCAGATGTTCATATAATTAATCTATTATTTATTCATTCATAAATTATGTCACATTTAGTGTTTTTTGGAGTTTTGCATGGTATATTAAATACATCATTACACATGTTCATCAAATACAAGTCTTACGAAGAACTAGAAGCAAAACCCAAGTACTAGATTGCCATAAATTAGTCAACTACAATTCTAACATTTACCATCCACTCCTATTTACCAGTGTACTCTACAGTGCTTCCTTGAGAAAATAAAACAGTAACTTGAAAAATCATTGCAGTACAGTAATTTGAGTTAAAAAAATGAAAGCAAAGTTAAGGCAACGCGAAATAATGCACATATACTGCTAAGAAACAATGCATTAACAATATATTTTGGTTGTGACGTTAGTAGAAGGAGCTACTGCACTATTTAAATCAATTTAAAGTGTGCAAAACCCAAAGCAGCAATAAGAGCTCTCTCTCAGGAAAAAGAAGAAAGGGCACCTTGTTATGGAATTTCTAGTATCTTAGTTACCCAAAAGAGCAACCTCATAGATGGAGGAGGAGGAGGGCATGGATTAGTTCATACAGTTAAGATGATTGATATCAAGATATAAAAAGACTACCTTTTGTCCCATGAAACTGAGTTTTTACGGGGGGTTTTTATGTCATTACTGATAGATAGCAGTTAATGGAGTTTTGATAGGTCACATAAACATTGGTATTTATGCTTTAACATTTTATATTTATACTTTTAGTTTATATACTATTGTAATGTATTTTCCTGTGCTGCAATAAGTCAAATAAAACTAGAGAAAGAAAATGTAAAGTGCAGAAGATAGTTTCCTCAAAATTAGTTTAAAAATGGATAATTTGCTCATCAGTTTAAGGTCAGATGTCAGCATTAACCCAAAATCTTGAATTCCTGCCATCACTCTCTAAATACCTTCTTAACAGCTCCAGTAGCTAAATGTGTTTGTAATTATCTTCTGTTGTTTCTTCAAGAAGAGCTAAAACATCACAAATACTCATAGTAAATAGCTATAAATATGGTTATAACTTTCTGGGTAATCAAGTTCTGGATGCCTGAATGCCTGCTATTGAAGAAGTAGAGAGTGAGAATGATTTGGGGAGGAAGAGCATCTACTCACATGAAGTACACTAGAATGCGAAGTAGCAAGAAAAGTTGTTCTAACAATGTAAACAAGATCCAGGGGAAAAGATTATGACTGGCAAAATGTGCCTCTAAAGGTTTGTACTATTATTATTATTGTTTTTGCTGATGATGAAAGAAGAAGGGCAAGCATAGGAAAAGGACCAAAGAATTTAGTTTACATATCATCCAAGACGGGGGTGGCCAACCTGAGCCTGAGAAGGAGCCAGAATTTACCAACGTACATTGCCTCTCCAGCAACATAATGCCTCATAACGCAATACTGACCCACAAGTATTGAGTCAGAGGGGAAAATGTCACCTACTGAATTATCACTAAGAACTTCATGCAGCAACTTGGATTGGCTTGCAGATAGCACTTCTAGGTACAGGCAGAGGCTGCTTAATTTATGCGATCTGACAAGATCACAGCACAAGGTAGTGTGGTTGCAGGCTATAAAGATTCAAGATTATGTTACAAACAGAACAAGCCCTCCCAAATGACAACATTGAACATGACCATTGATTTTCCTATTTCTTTTTTGTCAAAAAAATGTCTCAGATTTTAAAATTCAACACCATAACTTGTTTGATTTCTGTGAAACCTGAATGTGTTTACTGAACCAAAACAGGTAAAGTAATATACACATCATGTGAAGGACAACTAACGAGCATCTGAAAATTGGTAGATGTTAAAAACAACAAAACAGCCTAAAATTTAACAAAATATTTACAACTTTCTCATGGAATATAAGGTTGTTGCGTTTTTTAAACCATGCACTCGTATTGTGTCTTCTTTTTCAAATTAGACTAATTTGCATTTGGAAAATTTTAGTCAATTTTTCATTTCAGTTTGGAAATAAAAGATAGAGTAATTGAAAATTAAATTACCTAAATAAATCCAAATATAAATGACAAGAGTAAGGTGTTCATAATTCAGGTTAAATAGTATTCAGTAATATGTTCAGGTACATTTTTGTGAAATTTAAAACTGTACATTACAAAAGGGCAAAAAAATGAATGCATATTTAGTTTCTGTAACTTTTTCCTTTCTAACATATAGTTATGCTAATCAGATTACTTTGCATGATCAAATTAAACCACTAATACTTTGGAATAGCTAAGAAAGATTTGTTTAATGAAAAAATAAAAAGGTTCAAATTAGAGGTTATTCTCTCTCTCTGACACACATGCACACACATGGACAGAATTAATTCCATATTGTATAGTTTAGGACTTGGAAAAAGCAGACAACTCTTGTGAAACATTTAGGCGGGATTATGGAAATTAAAGATAGAAAAGATGCAGTGGGATAGCTAGTCCATCTCCCTGCTAATGCCGGATTGTTCCCTACAGCAACTAGATTTCCTAGTGTTTTGCGAAGTCTAAAGTTTTAAATGCATAATGGGGTTTTTACAACTTCCTTTGAGAGACCACTCCATGTATAATGGCGGGCTCTGATATGCAGACTAACTTTAGGTATAAATTCATGGTAGGATCAACTCACATACTATATGATGGAAATATACAGGCTTTTTGATCAGAATGAAATGTTTGCAGATAAATTTCTCCCAAAATGAAAAGTTTCAATGAAAAATAGAAAACAAACTTTTCTTGGTTTTCAACTTAAAAAAAATTATGTTTCTATTCTCCACCCATTTCTTTTTCTCCTTCTCCAAAAACTGAAAATATGTTTTCTTTTGAATTTTTCCACAGAAAAGAATTACCATTTTCCCACCAACCCTAATAAATACCTGTATGTCTTTTTTTCCAGTTAAAACTGAATTAAGTATTCAGAGAATTAATACAAAGCCAGCAGCACAAATATTTTTCATGCTGTTTGTTCAACATGCCTTAAACATGACCTGCAGATATTATTCTATGGGTAAAAAAAAAAACCTGTTCTATCTCCATGTACATTGGACTTTACAAACATACTTCTATGAAGGGTGACAATTCATGTCAAATGTAAGGATGATAATTTTGGGGAAAGGATAACACATATGCACTAAGAACTGAATTGAGACCACACAGGCCACCATTTTAAATCCCTATCAATTTGAGTGTAATTTAGATCTGGAAAAAATAGTGAAAAACTTATCATATTATCAATAACCTGATCCAATCTTTCTTTCAGATTATCTTGAATACATTAAGAATATTTCAGTAAGTAGAGCTAATAGAGTAACAGAATCCCATGGATGAAGTTATTCACATATGTAAGTGAATACAAGTTCAGGGCCTAACTTACCTATATATTCTTTATATAAGATTTGTAGTCTCCACAGCCAGAATGGTAAATCATCTAATTTGCAAATTAACAATCAATCCTATTTATCTTAAACATATTAACAATATTTCAGTAAGCCTTAAGACCATCAAATTCTTGTTGTTGCAAGGGATAAACCTCTGTAGACCTCAGCCTACCTTATATTTTTCTGATAGGATTCAAGGAAGAAAAGTATTCTGGGCCTGTACCATAGTACATTTAGGAAGAAAACTTCAGAACTTATTAAATCTATCTGGTCCATAATTAATTGAAAATTAATTACAGTATCTTGGAAAAAAGCATAGACTAAAAATGGGCCAGCATACATTTTTAATACAGTTGCTTCATCTGAATCTCTTCCAATAATTAAGTCTAACATACAGCATTAGAAGCAAAAAAAAAAAAAAAAAAAAAAAAAAACAATGGGTACAGAAAAGATTCACAATAGTACTTGTTGCAGGGAGAGGGAGAGAGAGCAAGAGAGATTCTCTGTGAAGGAGAGGGATGGACTATGTTAACATTTAGTTACTTTAACTTTTGTAGCAACTACTAATTATTGCCCCTTCTCATAAAATCAGACAGACCTATGGAGTAAATAACCTCACTGAAGAAAACATTATGTGTTGACTTCAGAATAATTGTCCAAAAGCTATCAGAGTACAAAAAGAGAATAGATGATGTTACAATTTTCATCATATATAATAAGGTGGTAAATAATAAAATAGCTATACTAACTTGGGTGAGTCTTCATGCAAAGATCTGTTGGTTTTTGTAAGCATTGTTTTAGATACATTTTTGTAAAAGGTGCCAAAACACGGCACAGGTGCTTTAACATAAATCAAAGGACTATATTTTTAAAAAATGTCTGAACACTATAAGGCAGAATGCCCATACTCAAAATACACACATAACAGTCTGTATTACTGTAAACCCAGAAAAAAAAGACCAATGGTGTCAAAAAAGATCAGCAGAATACATGAGGATGAGCAAAGATGAGCAAAATAAAATTCACTGTATTTATTCCAGAAAAATGTGGAATATTTACCCTGGATTTTCCATTATTCTGTCAATTTTGTTTGCTATTAAAAAGTTTTCCATTACAGAGATGAAGAAAAAAGTAAGATGGTAGCTAACTATAAAATGTGATGTGCTTCAAAAATTCTTCTTTTGAAGAAGAGTTTGAGTTCCCCATTAAGTAAGAGTTTTCGTTCTTTCATTCTGATCAACAGATCAGGAGGGATACAAAGGAGAGTCAATTTCTTTACAAACCCTAGGAAGAGTTATTATCCTTATTCTCCAAAGCAATATTTGGGGACTACAATTTAGAATTTAAAGAAGTTTTCCTATAGGCCCTGTCCAAAACATACAACCTATTTGGTTAGAAAATAAGTTCCCTTGGAAGTCCAAGACAGCTTTGATTTAGTTTGTGTTTCGGGTTTATCTTTCCTTCAAATTAGATGGTGAGAAATTAAATTGAGTTTATTTCTCTGCGCAAGAAGAGCAGAGCCAATGGGAGAATCTCTTCCATTTCTGTAGATAAATAGTACCGGTTGCCCTCTTCCTACTATTCAGTTACACCTCTTTCAGAGGAAGCGGCATAAGGTGCATGCGCGGGCTGAACAGACACTCCTAGCAGAAAAATCTCTGATCAAGGGCTTGAGAGTCTCATCCACACCTGAAATAGAGCAAACATGGGGACACTACTCGAAGAACTAATCGTTCCAATGCCAATTAGATCTTTACCTTGAGACAGCTATTTGAAAGCACTGCTGAATTTAATAAGCCATGTGCACCACTTTTTATAGACTTCTGTCAGGTCTTTGATTCAGTGCATTGAGCAAGTCTGTGGGATCTGATGATGCAACTTGACACTATCTTCCCAGGAATGCCATTGATAGAAGAGATCTATAATAGA
This sequence comes from Trachemys scripta elegans, assembly GCF_013100865.1. NCBI lineage: Eukaryota > Metazoa > Chordata > Testudines > Emydidae > Trachemys > Trachemys scripta. Next base: position 55,240,208 of record NC_048302.1, read on the forward strand.
ATGGAAAGCTGTGTTTGAGTAACAGATACACGGCATGGTTTCCTATCGCCACAGGAATTCATCAAGGATGCATTCTTTTACCATCATAGTTTGATATTGGCATTGATTGGTTGATGGACAAGATTGAGGGGACAGCTCTTGCTGTTGCACTGAGCTGAACACCATACTGCTTCAAGATCTCAAATACGTCAATCATATTGTCTTGTTGGCTCCGTTCAGTGAATCACTGCAGCTGATGGACGATCTGGTTTAACAAGAAGAGGTGCACACTGGTCTGGTTATTAATCCAGATAAAACAAAGTCTCTGGCCATTACCATCAAGCAGCCTCCAGCTCCTGATTACAACCACCTCAGTGTCAACCTGTCAAGACAGAACATCGAGCAGCTGGCAACTGTCAAATATTTGGGCAGTCACAGACAGTATAGGAGGATGCTTGAAAGATGCAGACACTAGTAAAGCAGCAATGTTGGGCCCTTCAGTTGCCTCTACAGGGACGCTGTGACACCAAAGTTGCTGTGAAGCTGCAGATCTGTAGTACTACTGTTATATCATCTCTGTTGTATAGAATTGAAATGTGGGCACTGAGAAAGGCTGAAGAAGACTGGACTGATGTTTTCGATTCTCATCATCTACATCAGCTGCTCCACATCAAGTGGTAGGAAAAGATCAGAAATGAGGATGCTGAAAGCAGAACCCACCAGTCACCTCCATCAGAACAGGATCAGTTTCAGTGGCTGTCTTGTATGGATATATTGCAATAGAAGACTAATGAATTCCAAAATATGTATACCAAAGAATGCCACTATACATCCAGTGATCACATGGACACCAGCAGCTTCGGTAGTGTGATAAGATCACCAGTGATGGACATACACTGAATATCCAGTCAAACCATCTTAAGGACCTAGCCAGAGATCGATGTGGGTGGTGCTCAATCTGCAAGGAGGCCAAGTCCCTTTGGGATTTGCCATGATGACGATGACAACAACATGATTTTCAGAATATTTGTGATAATTATATTATAAAGAAAATGTTTTGAGTCCTGTTATTTGAATATGAATTAGGCAGCACTAATCTATCAATAGAAATGCATATTCAAACTACAGCAGACTTCAATCTTCACTAGAATGGACATTAACATTAAAGCTGAGAGATATTACTTTGCAAGAACTTGTCTTTTGTTAAGATATACAATGTTTTTAAATGATCTCAAGAACATTCCCCACCATCACCACAAAAAATCCCATACACAATTCTTGAAGCTTCCACACTCCTAGCTTTAGTGAAACTCTACTAAAATTACTGTCAACATCAAACACACACTTTTCTTGTTCTGAGCCATAAAATACATATCTCCCAAAAACTGATTTAGAATGACAATAGGATTTATTAGCTTTTGTGCACTTCTCTCAGTGTAAAGGTTTGAGATTATGCAGCTATGTATGTAAAAAGAAGCATGTTAAAATATTTTTGCCCAATAAAATTAAAATAATGAACTAAAAATGTTATGCTTACCTCCTAAATTCATTCCAGCTTGTAGACACTTCTGTAATCGGCAAGCCGGGCAGTTCTTCCTTCGAATCTTATCAATAATACAGTCATTTCTTCCTGCACATAGGTAATTGTGCTGCCCTGAATGAACCAAAAACAAAAAAGAATGTTATTTGGATATCATATATATAAATATTTCCCATTCGTTCTATTTTACATTCATTCTGCAATCATTTTGAGTTTCCCGTTAATGCACAGAATCTCTCTGCCCATTTTCTAGATACCTTGGTGACCTATAATTAGTGGTGAGCTGGAGACAGTTAGCACCGGTTCACGCGAACCGGTTGTTAAATTTTGAAGCGGTTTTAGAACCGCTTGTTAACTCGCTTCCCTGCGAGGAGGGGGGGCTGCGGCTTTGATGGGCACTTGCCAGGAATTCCTCCTCTGGCCGCCGGGGGTGCTGTGGTGCAGGAGCCATGTGGGCCACCGCCTGGCCCTGTTGCTGCTGCTGCTCCCCTGACCCCTGGCCCTGGAGCTCCCGCTGCTGCCTGGTGGGTCCCCAGCTGCTCTGCTGGGCCTGGGCTGTGTCCTGCTGCTCGGGCTGCTCCGAGACGCTCTCCCCGTGAGTACCCGCCATCCTACCCGCAGCCAGCCCCCGTCTCCAGCCAGCCCCGCACCCCATGCCCACAGCCACACCCTCTGCTGCACCCCCTGCCCTGCCCACAGCCAGCTCCTGCCGCACCCCCTGCCCTGCCTGCAGCCAGCTAGCCCTGCACTCCTTTGTCTCCAGCCCTGCCAACCCCTGTCGCACCCCACTGCGGCCCTGCCTGAAGCCAGCCAGCCCCACACCCCATCTCCAGCCAGCATCGCACCTCCCTGCCCTGCTTGCAGCCAGCCCCTACCTCCAGTCAGCCCCTGCCCTGCCTCCAGCCAACCCCACACCCTCCTGTATCTAGCCAGTTCCGCATCCCCTGCCCTCCCCGCAGCCAGCCCCGCACCCCCTGCCTCCAGCTGGCCCTGCCCCACGTCCACTTGGTGCCCTGCAGTTTCCAGGGCAGTAACCCTGCACACATGCTTCAATGAGGGGGGCAGGGAGCAGCTGGGACCCACACATGAGCACACCCTAGGGTGACCAGACAGCAAGTGTGAAAAATCGTGATGGGGGTTGGGGGTAATAGGAGCCTATAGAAGAAAAAGATCCAGAAATCTGGACTGTCCCTATAAAATCGGGACATCTGGTCACCCTAGCACACCCCCAGGGAGTGGCAGGAACCCACACATGTGAAACGGAGCTCATTTCTAGTTCAGGCCCATCTTTTTAAAAAAGAACTTTAGGTAGGGTTAACATACATCCGTATTTTCCCAGACATGTCAGGCTTTTGGTTCTTAAATTGCTGTCTGGGAGGAATTTTTAAAATGTAAAAATGGGAAAATACGGACGTATGGTAACCCTATTGGTACAAAAAATACATACTGTTGCACATCCCTTAAATCAGAACTTTTTATAGGGAACCAGTTGTTAAGATTTTGGCAGCTCATCACTGCCTATAATAGAACCTTCCCTCATGCTTCCAAAGCAAACAGAAACCACCCCACTACAGTCCTTGCTACCGGAAGCAGGACCTTCAGTTTTAATGAGGAGATGAATATTTGCATCACTCATTAGATGGATTTCTTTTCTATCCCGTGAACAGGATTAAACTGCTTATTTAAAAATGGGTCTCAGACACACTGGGGTTGAGGTTTTTGTGAGCCCCTATAGTTGTATCATCATTACAAGTTATTTAAGACCCACAAGTACAAAGCTCTGTTCTGTACAAAAAATAAAGATATAGTCCCTGCCCCCAAAGTTTACACAATCTAAATTAGAAACAGACAATACAGGGCAGATGTAAAATAAACTATCACAACAGAGTCCAATCTTTTTAAGCAGTTCAGAGTGTGTTTGTTTTAATCAGTTATCTTATATGTAGTTGATTATTTCTGAAAGCTTTGCAAATAAGGGTCTGATTCACCAATGTATTACTCCAATTTTATGCAGTTATGAATCAAGCCTAATAGATGGATTTGAATGGAGAGAGGGTCGATATTTGGTTCACAATGAATAAAAGAGGAAGTATAAGCAATGGAAGAAGGCATGAAGATGAGGGTGTGGGAAGGATACAAAAGAATATTCAGTTTTGCAGTTTGGGACAACTGTAGATAGTAGGGGAAAAGGAGGAAATAAGAGCAGAATTGCAGGTGTGGCAGTATCATGAAGAATTTTTTAAATAAGCACAAGATGCTTAAATCTGATGTGGAAGGAAAGAGGACAGCAGCAAAGTGCTGGCCTAATATGGTCAGAGTGATGTAAGAGAAGATCATTTTAGTTGCATCCTTTTATACAGACTAGACTGGATGGGGCACGATGCAATGTTGGGCACATCAGAAAAGGATGAGTTTGCAGCAGCTATGGTAACAGATGTCCTGTACTTATATAAAGAGGTTTTGTGGCATGACTGGGGAGAGCTCAGAGAAGGGGTAGAGAAAGAAATGACAGGATTTGCCAAGAGCATGGATTCAGAAGAATAGACAAAAGTCAAATACAATACTGAGGTTGTCAGTTTGTGCAACAGACACAATAAAAACATTAGCTGTGAACTGTGAAGGAGAAGCATTTGGGAGAAAAGAGGACAAGTTCAGTTTTCACTTTATTGAGTTTGAGGTACCAGTGAAGATGTCAGAGAGGCACGATGGCCGGGGGGGAAAAGGGGAGGAGAGAGGTAGTTTTGTGAGTTATCACCGTAGAAAAGGTAACTGAAATATGGGAATGAATGAGGTTGTTCACAAAAAGAGTATAGAGGGTGAAGACGAAAGGCCAAGAACAGCATCGCAGGAAATACTGGCAAATTGTGGCGAAGGGATGAGGAACCACTCAGGCACTGTGGTGAAGTAGTGGTCAGAGAAGTATGAAGAAAACTAAGAGTCAAGAGAACTGACTGTAGCACTGAAACGATCGACTATGGCAAAGGAAACAGCTAGATCAAGGAGGCCATTAGTGATGGCTAGGAAGAGCTCTAACTTGGTGTCAATAAAAACACTTGGAGTGAAATGGAACAAGTAGCAACTGGATTGCACAGGTCAAGAAGCTTGGAGGCAAAAGAAAGCAGGGACATGGGGCACTAATTAGATACGGATGTACAGCCACAGGAGATTTTCTTCCAAACAGGAGGTACAAAGTAGATTAAAATGCCCAGGGAGCTGCTGATGGCAAGTGCCAGGATGCTCACCACAAGGCAGAATAACTTCCTGTGGAGACTCAAGGAAAATATGAGCACTCAACAGGGCACTTTGAACTAGGACTCAGGAGAACTGGGTTCTATTCCTGGCTATTCCACTGACCTGCTGTCTGACCTTGGGCAAGACTTCTGTGACTCTGTTTTCCCTCATGCCCTATGTCTGTCTGGTCTACTTAGAATGTAAAGGCAGGGACCTTTTACATCCGTTCAGCACCTGGCACAGCAGGGACCCAGTCTCACTTGGGGCTGCTAGACGCTGCTGTAAGACAACAAATAAATTGTAATAAAATGGTAAATTAAAAACCTAAAGTCCTATAAGTATGCCACCGGAAGGTTTTATAAGAACTCTGATCCCTGCAGCACAACTCCGACAAAAAGACTGGAACTTTGGGGTAGTCCATTCATGAATATGTGTCGAAGAAAGAAAACAAATTAAAGCAAGCTGGATAATATAATGAAACTAGGGCTGTAAAGCAATTAAAAAAATTAATCGCATGGTTAATCACACTGTTAAACAATGGTAGAATACCATTTATTTAAATATTTTTGGATGTTTTCTACATTTTCAAATATATTGATTTCAATTACAACACAAAATACAAAATGTATAGTTCGCACTTTATATTTATTTTTATTACAAATATTTGCACTGTAAAAATCAAAAGAAACAGTATTTTTCAATTCACCTAATTCAAGTACTGTAGTGCAATCTCTTTATCTTGAAAGTTAAACTTACAAATGTAGAATTATGTACAAAAAATAATTGCAGTCAAAAAAGAAAATTTAAAACTTTAGAGCCTACAAGTCCACTCAGTCCTACTTCTTGTTCAGCCAATCGCTCAGACTAACAAGTTTGTTTACATTTGCAGGAGATAATGCTGCCCTCTTCATGTTTACAATGTCACCTGAAAGTGAGAACAGGTGTTCACATGGCCCTGTTGCAGCCGGTGTCGCAAGATATTTATGTGCCAGATGTGCTAAAGATTCATATGTCCCTTCATGCTTCAAAAACCATTCCAGAGGACATGCATCCATGCTGATGACGGGTTCTGCTTGATAACAATCCAAAGCGCTGCGGACTGATGCATATTCATTTTAATCATCTGAGTCAGATGCCACCACCAGAAGGTTGATATTCTTTTTTGGTGGTTCAGGTTCTGTAGTTTTTGCATGGGAGTGTTGCTCTTTTAAGACTTTTGAAAGCATGTTCCACACCTCATCCCTCTCAGATTTTGGAATGCACTTCAGATTCTTAAACCTTGGTTTGAATGCGGTAGCTATCTTTAGAAATCTCACATTGGTACTTTCTTTGCGTTTTGTCAAATCTGCAGTGAAAGTGTTCTTAAAATGAACGCTATAACATGAAATACATGGCAGAATGTGGGTAAAACAGAGCAGGAGACATACAATTCTCTCTCTCCCAAGGAGTTCAATTGCTAATTAAATGAATGTATCTTTTTTTTAAATGAGCATCATCAGGATGGAAGCATGTCCTCTGGAATGGTGGCTGAAGTATGAAGTGGCATATGAATGGTTAGCATATCTGGCATGTAAATACCTTGCAAATCCGGCTACAAAAGTGCCATGCGAATGCCTGTTCTCACTTTCAGGTGACATTGTAAATAAGCAGCGGGCAGCATTATCTGCTGTAAATGTAAACAAACTTGTTTCTGTTAGTGTGGCTGAACAGGAAGTAAGACTGAGTGGACTTGTAGGCTCTAAAGTTTTACATTGTTTTGTTTTTGAGTTCAGTTATGTAACAAAAAAATATCTATACTTGTAAGTTGCACTTTCATGGTAAAGAGATCGCACTACAGTACTTATATGACATGAATTGAAAAATACTATTTCTTTTGTTTATCGTTTTTACAGTGCTTGTAATAAAAATAATACAAAATGAGCATTGTACACTTTGTATTCTGTGTTGTAATTGAAATCAATATATTTAAAAATGTAGAAAAACATCCAAAAATATTTAATACATTTCAATTGTATTCTAATGTTTAACAGTGAGATTTAAACTACCATTATTTGCGATTAACATTTTTGAGTTAATTGCGTGAGTTAACTGCGATTAAATCGACAGCCTTAAATGAAACCGACTTGAAAACTAACTAATATTTAAATAAGTCTATTAAAATAGTAATTGAAAAGTAAAATCATAATGGGCTACTCTTAAAAGGAAAATCTGCTTAAAATATAATATGTCTGTGCACAAAAACAACCTATGTAACATAGAGACATATCATAATGAAGGTCATTTAGGTGACCACCTAGAGAAAAATACTGTATTTAATGTCTATTAATATATTTTCTGTCTACTGATTTAAGGCACCTTCTAAAAATATTATGCAACAGAACTGCAAATTGGAATGTAAGTCTAAAAATAAAGTGAAAAGCAAGTATTAAAGTAATGCTGAATACTAAAAGGGTGTCATTCAAAAACCTAAATTTTGATATAATTTTAAAGAATTTGATATTTTCTCCTGGAAATGTGTGTATGATTATTCAGTACTGCAGCTTTTCAGTGTCTTGCACAATGTCCTTTGTACAACATGGAGTACTGCAATTCCATTTTTAGGCTTTCACAGGCGGGTGCAGGCTATTAATATGACAAGTCAGCTCTGATGCTGCAAAATGAACCCCTCTGCAGATTTCCCCTGAAGGCAGTTTGTTCTATGAAATTGTACACCTGTTAAGTCAACATTTTTCATTATGGCTTTCAAAAACTGATGAGCTTAGTAGAAGTAGGTTAACATTTATGTACTTCAGGATAATTACATAGGATATATTTTGTATACGTTGTGGAAATGTTTATTTGATTTAAATCCTTGTCTTACTGTGCCCTTCACAAGACATATTCCTTCTATACCTGAATACTTTCATGAGTCAGATTTAGGATACTTTGGTTAGACTGCAATTACTATATACGCTTTCTGTTGCTAAATGTTTACTGAAAGTATAATTCAGTAAAGACACATCAATTTTGAAATAATATGTCCTTGAAAACTTCAACTAATATGTGATGCAAACAGCTTTTCTTTTAAATTGCACAGAAATATCCATTGACAGGCTCTTAAAGTTCTCAATTCCATAGGCCAATTTACTTGGATAAAAGTCTAGAAATATCTTAAAACACTTTACCTGTAGATATTCTTTTTAAGTTCTCACTTAAGTAGAAATTATACAACAAAAGAATGCAAAACCCTCTATATCAACTCCCTATGTATAATTGTTTATTTTTATATAATTAATAAAACTGTGTTTAGATATATATGCAATTAAAACTTTGGTATGCTAAAAAACATCCCTAATGATGTGACACAAACCAACAAAAGCAAGGCAATTCAAAATTATGTCACTATTAAATGTAATATCTTACATTTATATAGCACAACTCTTTCTCAAGTATCCCCAAAAAGCTTTACAATTGATACATAAATTACTGTACCCCATCCCACTCCCTTCTTCCCCTTCAATGGGAATTAGGAAATAGGCTCTTTTGCAAATCCCACCAGGTGCCTATCTGCATCCTTAGATGCCTAAATGTCTTTGGAAATCTGGGTCTTTCTACCTTCTTTCTTTCTCTGTCTCCTGATTCTCTAAATGCCCTTCTCATTCTCTATCTCAGCTTCTTCATTCTGGCTACTCCTCCCTTCCCACACTCTTTCCCTCTCTGAGTTCTGGCCTCTGACACACTAAGAGGCAACTAGCCCTTTCACTGAAATGTCACTCTGAGGGCTGCTCTGAGTGCTGCGAAAGGTCAACTGAGCCACAATGCTTATTGAAACAGCAGTGTTTTAAAGTACTTTGTTTCATGTATTGTAGGTTTTGGTTTATTTTTTAATTGGGATAACAGGTAGGGAAGAAACGAGACGGAAAAGGAAAAAAGAGGAAGAGAAATAGGCACAGCTTGTCACACGTTCAGCCATGATCAGCAGGCTGGGTTTTGTAGATATTCTGGCACAGGTGAGTCTTTTGGAGAGATCTGAAGGAAGATAAGCTAGTGGCTGTTTGAATATTATCAGGGAGGTTTTCCCATCCATAAAGGACAGTTGGGAGAAAATGCAGAAGTGTTTAAGGGAGACACTGACTGGTGGGCAGCACAGCCTGGGAACACTAGAGAAAGTAGAAGTCAATAACATAGTAGGTTACTAGGTCAGCTAGGTTGGGTGGGAATAAATTACGAAGGACCCTAAATATAAAGACAAGAGTTTGTATCGGATGTGGAAGTGAAGACAGAGCCAGTGGAGGGGCTCCAAGAGGGTGCTGATGTACTCCTAGTAACAAGCCAAAATGGTGATTTTAGGAGCAATATTCTGAAGACACATGAAGAGAGCAAGATTGCAGACCTGAAGGCCAGAAAAGAGAGGTTGCCATAATCAAGATGTGAAATTATGAGTAGAGCCCTGCAAATCTCTGGATATCCGCTTTATACCTGCAGATATTTGCATCCGCGGACCATTTTTGCAGATCGCGGATGGATGCAGATCCAAATTATATATTTAAAGCCCTGCAAATCTGCGGATATCCTCTTTATAGCCACAGATATTTGCATCCGCAGATCGTTTTTGAGGATCGCGGATCAGATATGGATGCAAATGTTGTATGCCTTCAGGGCTCTAATTATGAGATTTTGGCTGATAAAATAGAGAGGAAAGGAGAGATTTGAGAAAAGCACTAAGATTTAGAAACAAATTCAACATGTGCAATAAGGGAGAGGACTGAGTCAACGATAGCATCCAGATTACGGAATTGAGCGTCTAGGAGGATGGTGCTATTGTCCAAGTGATAGAGAAAAGGGAGAAAGCGGGGCTGGCAGGGTGGGAGATCATAAGCTCAATTTGTGCCATACTGAGATTAAGATGACAAATGGACATCCATAAAGAGATGTCAGGAAGACAGGTCAGGACACTAGACTGTGTGAAGGGATATAGTAGAGAGGGAGATTTGTGAGTCTTCAGCATAAATATGGTAGTTAGAGCCAGACCTGCAGAAAAGAGTACCTGGAAACAGGGAGTAGAGGAAAAGAAGGGGACCAAAGAGTGAGCCTCTCAGGGACACCCACAAAAAAGGGTAGAGGATGATTCAGTAGATGATCCATTAAAGGAATGATCAGAGAGGTCTGAGGAGAACAAGAAGATGACAAACACAAAAGACAACGAGGAAAACATTTCAAAAAGTAAGGAGTGGTCCATGGTATCAAAAATTTCTGAGAAATCAAAGAGGACAATGATAGAATAGAGGCCCTAAAATGTGACCTCAAATAGGTTATTTTAGAGATTTCACAGCAGTTTCAGTGGAGCACAAAGTGGAAGTCAGATGGGAGAGGGTCAAGAATGATATTGGAAGAATGGAATTACAGATGACAGTGATAGTAGAGAGCATGTGAGTCCTGGAATGGAGGAGAGAAGAGAGATTAGGTGATAGTTTGAAAGAGACATAGGGTCAAGGCTAGGATTCTTTAAAATAGGGGAGACCAAAGCATGCTTGTATTGGGAAGGAAAGGAACCTGATGAGAATGATAGCTTGAGGACAAGAGTTAAATAGTGGATGAGAACAAGGGTGAGGGAGGACAGAAGATGAGAGGGGATGGAGCTATCTACTTATGCATGTAGAATATGTTCTACTCATCACTATAGTATATAAACACCTTGTTACATTCAACATGAGTCTAATCCCCGGTTCTCTTCTATCTGAAGGGTTAATTTTTTATTGAAATTATGTCAATTAAGTTCATTTTACAGTTTCTCTTGAAAGCAGCAAGATGCAAGGTCATTTTGCATTCTTGAAAGACAGAGTCCATATTTAGGGCCAGCCACTGAGAAAGCAGGGTCTTACACTCCAGATTTTACTCATATGTTTGACAGCTGCATGATTCCTGAAGACAGAAGCTGACATGAGAGGTCATGATCCTTAAAAGAGAAGTTGTCTCTTATGTAGGTTTTGGTGAATTCCTTGTATGGTTTTGAAGATTAGAATAGAGACCGTGATTTTGCTTCCATGCTCACTGGGGAGTCAGTGATGTAAACTATGTTGCTTTAGATAGGTTGTTTCATTCTGAACTAATTGACACTTTTTCAAGGTTGCAGTTTTCTTTCCAAGGTGCATTGGAATAAGCAACCTTAGATATCACAAAAGCATGTAGCACTATGGCCAATCAACATCTAACAGGATGGTCATTAACAGGATAGGATGCAACTTCCAGCCAAACACAGGTGGAAGAAAACACTTAAAGAAACCATAGGTACCAGAGAATCCCACAGCGGCGAGGATTCTAGAATATCTTTAGGGCTCTGGACTATTTTGATGATCTCAACAGAAGACATTCTCAAAGGAAACTGATGTAATTGTGGTGGCTAGATCTTTAAAGCATATGTCTCTTCCCAGAAACAAATCAATCTTGTCTGAGTTTAGCTTAACTCAGCTCTTCTTTTTATTCAGTTTACTCAGCCAATAGTGGGTTGGGAAGTAAGAGAGTAGGAATCAAATTATTTTTCCTCACATAGCAATGCAGTAGGGTAAGAGTAATTTTTAGCAAATGCCATTATTGAATTTATACATAAGTAATCCTTGTTTCACTTAAAATAGTTAAGACAAAATGCCTAGAAAGTTAACTGTTCAACATAAAAGAGAAATAGGTACCACAGGGTTACTTATTAAGAAGAATGTAATAGAGTTGTCACAGTAAGAGTATAGCTGCCAGAATCACTTTGTTTGTAGTTCTCAAGTTTAGATAATCCAGACATATAAGATGTACATATTCATGTATAATATGCACTGCGACACTTCAAGTGTGACAGGGTGAGTTGAAAACAGTTTCAGACTCATGAATTTTCTGGATTTTTCTGGTTATATATGGCACAAAACTAAACTGATATCCTTATTTCCTGCAATTTGTTCTCTCTTACTCTATTATATTTCCTTGAAGAAACAAAATCCAGTAGCAAACAGAAAGGTCAATTACTACTGATCCAATGAGTTACAGCATGACTAAAACTCCTGAAAACTTAACACCCCTGGAAATGGTGGCATATTCCCTCCCCTCTTTAAAACCTAGTATCTGGACTAAATGACTGATCCTGCAAAGTGGTATGCAAGAACTTCAACAGGGCTCCTCACAGGTGCAGGGATCTGCCCACATCCATCACTGTGCAGGATCAAGGCACAATTACTTTTTTAAAATTATAATTGGGAAAAGGCAAAATTCTTAAATTATTATAGTTGGTAAAATTTTCCATGTTTTCATTTTCCTTCTGTAACATTACATTTTCTTTTTTCAAAGTCTGAGCAAGGACATGAACAGAATGTAATTATTTTCCTGGATTTCTTCTGTCTATAGTCTCAACTGAAACTTCTATAATGTTCAAAGAATGTTCAGTTTTGTTGAAACTGATTGGAAAATGTTTGCTTTGTCTAGCTCAGTAGACAAAGTTTCCTTCCTCTGTTAAAGTTACAGATTTCATTGCAAGATCTCTCAGAACAAATATAGAGAAAGTTCTGAAACTGCATTAACTACAACTTCTAAATCAACAGCGGGGAATCTTGTCTGGTCCAATAACAGAGAAGAGGTGATCAAGAAGGCTCTGCTGGGGCTAGGAATGTGATGAAATAGTGGTAGCAAGAGAATGGTTTCTCCTTGTCTTCTGCCTCCCCACAGCATAAGAGAATGGAACAGAAAAGTACACTTCCAACAACAACCCTAAACTGCATCTAGTGGCCAAGAAAGAGCAGAGCAGAGCCTCCTCCCCCCCCCCCCGCCCCCAAAAGAACAACCTTTTTAAAAGGTCTCCTACTCCATCAGCACAGCTAAAAGCAATATCTCTATAGTCCATAATCTCCCGCCTTCACATATGGAATACTTTAATTTCAGCTACAGATTTCATTTTATTAATGGTCGGCAAAATTGACTTCTCCCTCCACGAAGCAAGAGCGATCAGACTTTCTGTTGGGAACTAATCAACGGATCTGAGGAAAGAGAGAATAGAATTTGTCTCCAAAATCCGTATGTTGCATGACTGCAAAGCATTCCCTCAGCAGCCACTATTCCTGTCTTTGGACCAGTATAAGAGCTTCTGCCCGCCCCTCATTTGCCATCTGTTGTGTGTTTGGCCACTGGATCGGTATAGGATCGACTAGCTTCTTCTCAATCACTGCAAACAACCCCAGCCCCCAGTGAGAAGCTTCATGGTACAGAGTGGGTTATGAAAGCCCCAAAACACCAACGCTCACACTGGCAGGCATAAGTGGTGTAGAGTGCCTTTCACAGGATCTCCATAGTGAATAAACTTCATCCAATGAAAAGTGCTTTGTCCTATATGAAATTTTAGGGCTTTATTCTCCTCTCACTCACACCAAGTAACTCCACTGACTTCAGTGGAATTACTCCTGATATATACTAGTCATGGGAGAGAGGAGAATCAGGCCCACATTATCCTGGACTCAGTGTATGTAGTTCTATATTAAGGTTCCCCCAGCCCCATTAATTAGTACTATTTACTAAATAGATTGAAGCAGCTCTCTCCACCTCCTGTAGTGCTTTAGCTTCTCAGTTTTGCACAGATTTTGGTTCCCATATTAATTCTGAAACTAGGTACTGTATTATTTATCCAGGTGAATGGAAGAGAATGAAAATGTGCATGCCAAAAAAAAAAAAAAAAAAAAAAAAAAGATCAGTGAAGGATAGGAAGAGGGGAGACTAGTTATTTCCAGAATATCTGGTTCACAGACAAAACTGCACCTAACCAGGATTCTCTCCCCCGCCCCCTCTAGCATAACCCTACTGAAGGAGTTTTCCTCCTGCAGCATGAAATCATGTAATCTGCCCACCTCAACCTCTCATTTGTCACAGACAGCTCTGAAACCTTCACATACTTTGTGAAATCTATGTTATTACTGTAACCCTGACAATTTATTTTAATTGGTAAAGTATATTACTCCGAATCTTTTTTCCTCTATCATGTAATAAGTATTATACAAATAAAAATGTTGCTAAAACTTATGATAATTTGCCACATGTAATAACCAAAAAACATGTTTAACAAAAGTTATATCACTGTTCCTTTCTAGAAAGTAACTGCATATATCTAACCAATCTTTATTTTATGATGGATAATTGGCACTCTGAAGCAAATCAAAATGACTAAGAATGCCATTTTCAATCTCCTCTAAATTTCCATATTTTAGAAAAGTCACTATTCTTATGGTATTAAAAACTACAAATGCCTTACACTGACTCCATTTAAATCTGAACTGCATTTTCATTGTACTGTTAAAGAATTTTTTTAAAGCAGTTGACAACTGCCCAGCAACAGCAGCCTATGTTTGCAGTCACTATTTTAGGCTACATCACATGTCAATTACATAACCTTGTTTTACTGCTCTTGAACTGGTTAGAACAACCTGGGAAACAGATTAGGGCAGTCCCTCTGAGTTCTGTAATCCAAAATCAATTGCATGCACCACTCTTCCATCCCCTTTTCTAAAGCACTACAATACTGAATCTACAGTAAGTCACCCTCTCTCAATAACTAGTTACTTATTGTTAGAGCTTACTGAAACATTTGATAATTAACTTCCTCAGTTCTGTTTAAACCAGTACAGTCTGACCATAATAAAGTAATAAACAATGATCCTGGCTGCTGACATTTATGGGTGGTGCAGGATTAAGATGCTTATAAATGCCATGAGAAAAAACACAGAATTCATATATAGATTCAGATAGATAGATAAATAGATATTGTCCCTCCTTTTAAAATAGAGAAAGTGAACATTAAATTTTTTCCAATATTCAAGCTAATTCTGGAATCATAATATGGCTCTATATTCTTTATAACTCAATAGGTCTGGTCGTCTGTGTGACTATATAATTTCCAGATCAACATGCTTGCTGATGCAGAGAGAGGCTATGTTTGCTATTTGTTCAAAAACAATAATGATGCCAATCTATGCTACTGCAAGAGAGTGGGGTTTGGGTACAGGGGTCCAAGGCAGAGAACATTTCCCAATTTTTCTTTTTATAAAAAGTAAAAAAAAAAAAAAAAAAAATTAACCATATAGATTTAAAATATACATTATAAAGCAAATGTATTTACTATGTTGAGCTTGACATTTTTCGTACTTCCTTCTGTTTCTATTATCTAATGTTCCTTCTATCACATGATGCATCTTTTCTTCCGTTTTTTTCACTGTTCATATTTCCTCAGACTAATTAGTCTAGGTCTGCTGCCCTGGGCTACTTCCTAGCTATACGCTCCTTCAGTTTTGGGCTTGGCCCCTATAGTTTAAACCAGGGGTAGGCAACCTATGGTTTTAATTGAATTTTAAATGAAGCTTCTTAAACATTTTTAAAAACTTATTTACTTTACATACTACAATAGTTTAGTTATATATTATAGACTTATAGAAAGAGATCTTCTAAAAACATTAAAATGTATTACTGGCACGCGGAACCTTAAATTAGAGTGAATAAATGAAGACTTGGCACACTAATTCTGAAAGGTTGCTGGTTTAAACAGTCAATCACTTAACAAAGAGTTCAAATGAGCAGGGTCCTATAGGACCTCCTGGCTTTCAAAAAGGGGGGGGGGTGGTAGTTGGAGAAGGGACTGCCAGTTTGCCTTACTGGCTCGATGGCCACCTCTCAGGGTCAACCTTCTGTCTTGCTTCCTGGATAAATTTCCTCTCTCCTGAAACCTGTCCACGTCCCCTTTGCCTGGGCTGGTTCTGAGCTCCTTTTAATCCACTCCTCCAGATGGACCATGCACGGTAGGGCCATAGGGGTAATGCTATATTGGCCCAGTATTGCCTTTTAACCTCTTCGGGCCCAGTGAGGGGTTTGTATATCCCATCACACTAGGACTCAGAGTGGGAGTATGATAAATTCACTATGGCGGCAATAATTTTAATACTGTCAGTAAACGCTCTGGCAACTCTTTTCATCTGGGAACTTTCTTTAAATGTTGCAGGTAATTCATTAATGATAGTCAGAAACTTAAAAAAAATATCTTTTGAGATTCAGAACCTGGAACTGATGACTATCAAACTAACATTAGACACTCAAAACATTAAATATAACCTGCAGAGCATTTGTTAAAAAGGGGGCTCATGCTTATCTTTTACTTCTTCAGGATGGATAAAGAAGGTCTGACCATTTTTTTAACCTTAATATCAGGAATGTCATTTCTGGTTTAGCCAGAGGACTTGTGAGGGGCAGGAGGAGAGAAATCCTCTGAAATGAAACATGGCAACCATTCTGTACCAGCAGAACAAGCTATTCTTTTGTTTGTTTATTTGCTTGCTTAATTCCAGGAGGGTAAGTTATTCTTAACTTATACCTTAAAGAAGAGGAGGAATTTTAATAGCTATAGTGAGCCAAACTCTCAACTGGTGTAAATCAGTATAACTCCATTGACCTCGCTGATTACATCTGCTGAGGATATGGCCTAATCTAGTCGTTACTTATGTTGGAATTTGGGAACTAACTACACTAGTCCAGAAGACGATAAGCTGTGGGGAAGTGCCGCTTTCCCAAGCCAGTGCAAGAGGGAGATCTGTGCTCCTCCCTGCAATCCATTCCCTAATCCTCCTTAGTTTAACCCTGATCTCATCTCTTACGAAACTTCTGGAATTTTTGTTGTCCACCAGTCATCAAGACCTTAGTTTCACATCTTATACAAGCATCAGAGTGCCACCTACTATTGATCCAAAGAGAAGAGTGCCAGCTACTCAGTCACCAACCCCACTTCCAGTTATTGCAGCATGTCAATCTTCTCTGGAGGACACCAAAGCATTAACAAAATCCACATTCTGAGCTTAGTTTACAAGACCTAACATAACTACAGCTTAAAACAGAATGCATGAGTAGGCCACATGTTTGCTCTGCAGTTTTTAGTGGTGTAAATAAACGAAGAAACAGAGGAGAGGATACATAATTCTTGTTTTTTTGTGACTGCACACTTGCCAGAGCTGGCCAGGGTGACTCTGCCAGATGGGCCAGAATCATCCAGAAATTGGGTATGGTGGGCACCAGGTGTGCTTATTAGTTGTTTGAAGCTACTTGGGTGATTTCCATTCTGGGCAAGCAGCCTGTCAGGACACACCCAGAGTCGCGCTCAGAGTGGAACCATTGAGAACCCAAGGGGAGGGGGGGGGACTTTACAAAGAGTAGGAATGGGAGCCAGACTTAAGAACTCAGCAGAGAGGAACAGCGCAAGAACCAGATGGGTCTCCTGTAAGTATTGCATTTCAGGACTTTGCCAGTTTTGTTGGATTAAGACTGCAAGTCCCTTCACTCCACTGAAGAAGAGGAGAACTTGCTGCTTGGGGAGGCAAATTGCAGATTGACATTGCAAAGACAAAAGGGGAGTTTGAATGAGAACGAGGGACTATCTCGTTTCCCAACTTTAAGGAGCTGGCATGCCCTACAGAGGGTTTGGAACCATTCAACAGAGACGGAGTCGTGTCCTGTGGAAGTGTATGCATATGCACAATTATATTTGCATTGAACTTGTGATAGTAACAAGTTGGGGAAACTTGCCTAAAAGTGTTATCTTTAAAAAGTAATTGACAATATTTATAATTTTTCATGGGTTACAAGTAAACTGTTTTGCATTTCTATCTGTCTACAGCTATAGATTTAGTAAATATTTATCCTTTAGAAAGACTGTCACTTTTTGTTCTCTCAGAGATATACTTTGTACTCACTCTCTCCTTCTCTTTCTCTGAATGAAAGTCCTGAAAAGACTAAAGTCTGGTCTATACCCCAGCAAAGAGGTAAGCTGAGGTATAGGAAAGGGGAAAGAAAATATTTATACTTAACATTAGCATAGTGCTTTTTTCAAGCACATTACAAGTGTAATGTGGTCAAGTTACAGTTGCTGTGACAACTATAATTTTGAATTACCTGAATTCTGGGTGTTTATATTCTCAACATTGCATTAATGAAGATTTTTCATTAAATTTCATGTTAATTTTTCACAGAGATAAATAAAAAAAAAAAAGGGAAAATAGAAAGAAAGAAAAAAAATGAATGGCACAATGAAATGATCCGATTCAGAGTGATTAACAACTGAGTGAAAGTACTGAACTGCACATGTCCCATATACAATTTTCAAAAAACTATAAACTCATTGTTCCCAAAATAGATTTCTTCAGTAATGTTAAAATAATTTGTCCTCATTCAGCACTATGAGCCTCTCCCAAGGGTCACTCATGAGTAATTTTACTCACCTACGAAAGGTTTTACAGAATTCATTCCTAAATTGTTGCCAAATATGAAGTTTTAAATCTAAACAGTTTTTAAGTTAAAACGACCATCTTAAATTTTCTTAATGTGTTTAAAACACATTTCCATGCTGACAAAATTCAAATGGCAAAATATAATTTTACAAACGTTCCCCCACCACCACAAAAATTCATACATATGTATGTAATAACAAGCATGAGGTATTTTAGACCAAATTATTATTATAGTTTAACAAAACACTGGAAAGCAGGGACTTGGAACAAAGGTACCGTCTCAAAGTATAACCAAAGCATTACCATGGCATAAAAAGACTTATATCATTTTACTTTCAGAAATCATTGTATTTAATTGACAATAACTTTTTCAAAATTTGTTTTGCTTAGTTAAACCAAAAGACCGGTTTCAGGGAAACACTATAGATTATGGCCAATATTCACTCCAAAACCAAAGAGAATACATGATTTGAAGAAACTGATGTCCATCCCAAATATGCCCATTTATGAAAATCTTATTTTTCTTCAATTTATTAATATTTAGTTTCAAAGAGGAACATGGGTGATTTTTATAATTTTATTTCAGTTTCATTATTAAAAGCCCAGTAATGCTAAGCAGATTGTATGAAAATGGCTTCTTGCAAGAATTAAGGTAAAAATAATTCAAAGTCACATCTATTGACATGTGACGGTCTAACAGAAGAGCATGACGAGTATGAAAATGCTCTGGGCCAATTTTAATAAAATTTAGCAATTCCCTTATTAAAATCAGATATGCATTATCCGGTATTTACCTACTACCAGATTTAGAATTACAACGGTGAGTAGTTCCATTGAAGTAAATGGAATACTTTGCAAGGTAGAGTGTATTTGGAGAATTGTGCCAGTCAATGCCTTTTTATTCCTCAGTTTTACCCAGCCATCTGAGTCCATTGTCAGATATTACAGATGGTAGGCTACGAGGCTAGTATCTATAAAACATTTGAGAGTTATGAAAAGGGATGAAGATTAAAAACAGAATTCTACTAATACCCAACATATTTTATAAATAAGGGGTGAGAGGGATTTGGACCCCATCCCCACAAAAAGCATTAAGAATTAAAGGAAAGTTGCAAATGGACTAAACAAAAATAGTAAGATTCTATTGTTTCTGTAAGTTTACCAATTTTACTCCACTGTAACTGCGATACTCTTGACCCATAACTGTGAAAATAAAAGGACAATTAGATCCTGTACTTTCTCTGACATACAGGGAGTACCTTTGCAGTATGGCTTAGTGTTGCTGTTTTTAGAAGTAACTCTGAAACTGGTAGACAGCTGTATTAAACACTACCCTGAAAGGTACATTTGTGTCTGAAAATCTATCAAAGATGAGATGAAACAAACTTAAAAGCTGATGAACTTTATGTACTAAAAGGTTTTTCCAGTTTGGTAAGTGGATTATAATGAAGTGTGGCACTGTGTTTCATACAACTTATTAGTCCAGTCCCACTGATTTACACTCTGAAGCGGTGTGATGATTCCATAATTGGCATATAGCCAAAACTAACATGCAGAAACAATTAAGAAATTATGTGGAAATCATTTTTGTTTTTTTTAATAGAGAGAGTGACTATTAGTTAGTTATCATAAAGGCCCAAATTAGAATAATTCAGTTATAGAACATTAAATGGATGCAACTGAAGTAAACTATTTTTTAAAAACACAAATGAAAAGATTAATGTATGTAAAAAGCCATCTCAAGCCGGATTCATCCTGTCACTACAGCCTCTTTGTGTGTGAAGAGCTTGTAGGGCAAGCATAAAGCCTCACTTGGGAATACCGCTGTTCCAGGAAACCACTATGTCCAGGTCTAGAGCTGGCTTCATCAGCTGTGCAGCTGCCTACGGTGGAGGATGCATCCCAGGATATGTCAGTAGTAGAGTGGGTGTGTGAGTTGGGGCAAAGTGCCAAGGATACCTCGATGCCCAAGGAGGTGGAGGATGGATTTGTCCGATTGTGTTGAACTACACAGAGAGTTCCTTAATATAGAGTTTTAAGGGTGGGATTAGAGAGGTACCGAAGAGATGCATTTGTAACACCGACAGACCCTGGTCGTCGGCAGGCAGGATCGAATTGGGGACCTCTGGAGTTGAGTGCATGAGCCTCTACTGCATGAGCTAAAAGCCAACTGGCTGTTAGCTCAGGCTGTAGAGCAGACTCATTTTCTCTCTCTCTCTCTAAGTGGTCTCGGTGCCACTATATGGGACAGAACACCACACCCAAGAGGTGTGCGGGCTACACATTCAGATAGGAAACCTATTTTACTCATTCACTGATGAACTACTATGCTCAGTTTATTCCCCACTCTGCTGTTCTCATTCATTGGCTAAAGATCATTACACCTAAGTTCCTACTTATTATTTGACTACTTGGGCAGGATTTATCAGCTGCATACTGGTCCTGTAAGCGAGAACTTTTATAGTAATGGGACGTTGACTTATCAGAGATAATAAGACTGCCAAGAATTTGAGTTTGTCACTGATGCTTTACCAGGTTGTAGGAATCTTTCTAGTGGGGGAGCCCAGCTACTGATGTTTATTCTGGTTTTATTAATTATCTTAATTAGCAGTCTGGAAACAGGAAGAAGAGTGCAAGCACTATTGTGGACAGGGAAATTATATGAAAGGATCTACAGAAATTAGAAACATGGACAGAAAATAATCAAATGAAGTTCAAGTTTGAAAAAAATGTAAGAAAATGCATCCAGGGAATAATCTACAAACATTTTTAATAATAGAGGGAAACTTGGCAAGCAGTAATGTTGAAGGAAACCTAGGGATAAGAGGACAAATTAGCCTTAATTATTCAGTGCAAGATGGCAGCACAAACTATCAATAACATTTTGGGCTGCATATGCAGAGACATTATGATATAGAGCAGGATGGCATAATAGTCTTTTCTCTATGCAGTTCTGTTGAAAACACACCTGGAATACTACAGTCTGTTCAGGCACGTTCATTATAGGAAAGATTTAAACAAATTGAAGGGAGCTCAGAGAAGTGGAACAGAAGTGATTAGGAGCGGGAGACAGTGACTTATGAGGAAAGATTTAAAGAACTTCTTTATACAGGAGGGGTGGAAGCTATGGGGTGACAGAGGATAGGCAAGGGAGCAAGGGGAGCTACTGAGCTTCAGGGGACGGGCAGGAAGGAAGGCAGCCAACTCCAAGCTGGGAAGGGGCACCCCGGCAATTCATACTAACATTCCTATGGCAGCTCCTCGGTGAGTGGTATTCTGTCCTTCATCCAACTCCTCGGTGACTGGCGCCCTGAGCACTGACACCCTTCTACCCCCTACCCGGGTGCAGGTACCCTGGCAACTGGCGCATGTGCTCCTGCCACTATTCCAGAACCCACGGTGGCTGGGAGAGGAATGCTATTCCTACCTGATCTCATGCACTGTGGCAACTGCTCCAGCCCTTCCTCCAGGTCCTACTCTTGCCTCCATGAAATATGGGAGGGCAGTGTGAAAACATACATCGGCCCTCCTCCCCCAGTATTTCCATTGTGGGGGTGCTAGTCACCCCCTCCTCCTTTGTTCTGCTTCCCCTCGCTTTATATATCTATAATTTGACTAACCTATGGCTAGGCTACAGCTTATTCAGCAGAACTTATGTCACTCAGGAGTGTGAATAAACCACCACCCCTGAGTGACATAAGTTAAACTGACATAAGCACTGGTGTGGACAGTGCTATGTCGGTGGGAGAGCTTCTCCTGCCAACATAGCTTCTGCCACTCGAAGAGGTGGGTTATGCCGATGGGCGAGTTCTCTCCCGTTGGCATAGAGCATCTTCACCAGATGCACTGCATCAGTGCAGCTGCACCACTACAGCACTGCATGTGTAGACATGCCATAAATGACAACTAATGTCAATATAAAGTCTAGGTGTACTTGCAGGGTGTCAAGTCCAAGGCCCCAATTCAGCAAGCTACTTAAGCAGATGTCTAATTTTAAGCATGTGAGTATTATTTAAAAGGTTTAACTATGAGTAATAGGATAAAATTAAGACAGGAAAATGTTAGGCCACATATAGAAGAAAATTTCCTGACAGCGACTATGTAATAGTCTCTCAAAGGAAATGGTGGAAGTTCCATTGCTTGAGACATTTAAAACTATGGCCCTGGTCCTGGATAGACTTATGCACATTCTTAACTTTACATGTTGTCTCAATGATGTCAGTGGAACAACTCTCAGTGCATAATGTTAAGCACACACATAAGTCTTTACAGGATCAGTATCTAAAACTTGACAATGCACTAAAAATGTACAGCAGCAATCAGTCTTGCATTGGTGGGTATTGACTAGATGACCTAACAATGATTTCCATTGTGGGTGACATAAATCAGGTGAGGTGATCATAATTAAAGATAATATAGTACTGCAGGACTCGCTGGATCCCCTAGCTGTTCAGTTCCAAGGAAAGGGAAGTTTAAAGATGCAGATTTTTCATAAAAGTCACAAAACATATTTCTGAGTTGTTAACTGGCCTCCACTGAAAGACACTTTCATTCTTAAGCAAATTTCTGCTTGTGAATAAGTTATACTAATTTCTATGATTCACTTATGGTGTTATACATACACAAGTTTTAGAGTTCCAAGATCAGAGAAAATAAATACAGAGCTGTTGAAAGAAAGAAGCTCAGAAAGCAATGGCAGCAATTTCAAGAGGTTTATAGGAGACTTACAATTGAAAGACTCTAGTTTTAAACAAAAGCTAGAAATCTGAAGCGCTTATCAAAAGGTCAGCACTTTATTACTAAATTATGTTGCACATGTAAATCTGAATGGTATGCTCAGCTTGGCTATATTTTGGGCTAATAATGTGTTATAATTTCTCGGTATTCTTATACGTCAACATTTACCTGAAATAGAATTCTGTGTAAAGTGTGAGTACTAGATTTATAGGAATGAGGTAAGAATTGGCATAAAGTCAACAGTTCTCCGTTTCAGTGTATCAATAATTTTGATTTTATATTATAGACCTTTTGCAGTAAAATTGTTAAGTTTCTGGCAGAAGGTAAAATGACTGCATGGTTGATCATCACTTTCATTACTTGCAAGTGCAGTATCTATAGCCCTGGTATTTTAACTTCAGGGAATATTTTTTATTTTCTATAATACTGCAAACAGTATGAAATCTCTCAAAAACAGATTATAGGTGGAAGTGGTGGCACTACGTATAGTTAAGGTTGCCCCGACATTTCCCATTATAAAACCTTGTTGGCAAAGTCGGAAGCAACTGAAAACCTTTAGCAGTTAGTCTGAAATTTTCCATACCAGATGTCTGCCTCAGGGTGAATTTTAAGTATCAGCTAAAACAGTTCAGCCATTTCTGAGAATGAGGTTAGGGGAAAATATGTTGTTTTGCCCATGGGAAAAAAATTCTTACAACTGTTTTGTTGAGAAGCACTAGCACACCTACATGCTTTGGAGCAGAAACTTAAAATGTTGTGTCAGAGATGTGCCTTTTGATATCCCCATAAATATTTGCCCAGATTTGGCCAAGTTGCAAGCTCTGAAAAAAAAAAATCTCAGTTTGCACATGCTTTGTAAAAGTTTGTTAGAGCTTGGTAAGTAAATTCTCTGAAAATTCCTTCTACACAGAGCATGCTCCAGCTAACGGCTGCAGGAGCTGAGCAGAACTTTCCCTGTAATTGTGCCTCTTGGCTGCCAGGTGATGCTGACACAGAGTGGGAGACTATCTCCTGTGTCCTTAATACTGGCAGTCAGGAAATCATGAGAAGGAGGAAGCTACCTAATTACAAAGCAGAGGAGTGAGGAGAACAGGGGCAGACAAGGGTTGCAGGATCTAGAGGGTGGGGAGGTGGAATAGGAGCTGGAGGAGGGGGAAAGTTGGTGGAGACAGGAACAGGAGGGGGAGGCAGGACAGAAGCAACGGAAGGGGAGTGGGAGGGAGGTGAAAGAGTAAATGGGAATGGGGGAAGGGGGGAAAGGGCAAAAACTTAAGGTTATAAACTCAAGCACTCAAAAGTGAGGAAATGTCAGATCCTTAATTCAGCTCCCTTATGCATGTGCATCGAGCATTACATGATCACATTCTATTTCTTCCACAGGACCCCTGCCTCGTTCAGTGCACAGGATTGGCTTGCTCTGTGGATAAATCAGGGTTCTGTAGTGAATGATGCTGTCTATAGAATTTCTGTCTCTTTTTGCAGAAGTTGGAAGGTGTGTCATGAATGAGGCAGAGAATGCAGATAGAGAAAGGAGGGTCTCATGGTTAAAGAAGCTGAATGCCACCATGGAAAATTGGATTCTATCCCTGCCTCTGTCACAGAGTTCCTGTATGATGCTTGGTAAATCACGTAAACCAAAGCATTCAGAGTTAGTCACTGAGTATTCCTCATTTTCTGTGTGCCCAATGTGAGAGATCTGGCCTCTGAAACCCAGGTCTGCCCCTTTCGATCACTGCAGCTGAAGTTGATTGGTGCTATGCTCTGAACACATACAAAGTACTATAAAAATGCTAAGTATTCTGAAAAATCAGGCCCTCAGAATCCTAAGCAGGGAACCCAAAATTATTAGACACATTTGAGAATTTTGGCTTCATCCCTTTGTGTCCCAGTTCACCCTCTGTAAAAAGGGAATACTACTACTACTACCTAATCTCATGGGGTATTGTGAAGATAAATTCATTAATGTTTCTCAAGCACTGAAATATGATGTCAAGAGCACCACAGAAATGCCCAGGAGGAAATTAATAATTATGTATGCAGCAAAGTGTTTGCAGTAAACACCTCCTAGGGCCAAAACACTAGATTTGAAGGATAAAACGAAATATTGAATAACTACCCTTTCACTGAGTGAGGCAGGCGGGTTGTGATTATGTAATTAAAGACTGTATCATAATACATATGCATTGGGGGGCAAATTAAGGTTGCCTTGGTACTGAAATGCATTCTGGTATTTCCTAATTTTTGAGTACTTAATTTTGCAACCTTAACATTCTTTTAACATAGGTGTTGTTTTTGATGCAATATACATAAGCATCTCTATAAATTATCATTGTTACACTATGGTGCATTGTGAAGTTTAAAATCGCTTTCCTGCAAAAGTATTACATACGGTTTTATATGACTCTGAAGGTCAATTGTGTGTAATGACAATAGGTCAGATTTTGACCTCTAGATCTGTATACAGATTGCTTCCTCTACAGGAAAGAACGGGAGTCTATTGCATCAATAAGAACAGGAGTACTTGTGGCACCTTAGAGACTAACAAATTTATTTGAGCATAAGCTTTCGTGGGTGAAGAAGTGGGCTGTAGCCCATGAAAGCTTATGCTCAAATAAATTTGTTAGTCTCTAAGGTACCACAAGTACTCCTGTTCTTTTTGCGGATACAGACTAACGCGGCAATATTACTCCGAAATATTGCATCAATAGCACCTTTCTTGGCAGGGCCGGCTCCAGGCACCAGCCGAGCAAGCTGATGGTTGGGGCAGCAGATTGTACGAGGCGGCATTCGGCCCAATCCTTGTACAGGGGCGGTAGGGTCGTTTTTTTGTTGTTGTTGTTCCACTCCGGCTGCCCTGTAGGGGACGACAGTGTGGAGGAAGGAAGCGCCCTGCAGCAAGCCCGGCAGGGCAGCCACATCCTTCCCTCTCAGCCGACTGCGGCGTGGAGCCCTCCCGGCAAGCAGCAGGCAGCTCGGCGGTTTGGGCCGCTGACAGCACCCCACTGAAGCCCTGGCTGCCCCCTTCTCTCTCTCCCCCGCTAGCCAGGGCACCAGCGCAGGGAGTCCCCCTGCACCCTGGCTCTGGCCGCGCCGCAAGTTTTTTTTTTTTTTTTTTTTTTGCTTGGGGCGGCAAAAAAGCCAGAGCCGGCCCTGTTTCTTGGATCTATGCAGAGCTCTCCACTAGTCCAGGGATCTATGAATAGGAAGGAGCTGGGGATATGGATCATGATTCATAGACAGGACCGGCTCTAACTTTTTTGCCGCCCCAGGCAAAAAAAAAAGGTGTCCGGACTGCCGAAGCAAAAAAAAAAAAAAAGAAAGAAAAAAAAAACGGCAGCCACAGGGAGTGCATGGAGGGCGGTCAAGGCGGCTCACAGAGGGGCGAAGGGCAGCACCCACCCGCTCCCTCCTCCTATGGGCAGACAGGCGCTGCAGCCCGCTCGCAGCTGGGTGAGAGGGGCGCCCCCCTCCGGCCTTGGGGTGCCTCTCCTGGCTGGGCAGGCTCTGAGGAGACCGACAAGAGGGTGTGCGACCTCCGCGCGGTGCCAGCGGGGCTCGGCACAGTGCAAACGGCGCTGGGATCAGTGGGGCCCGCCCCTCTGCTGTCTGCTGGGCCGCCGCAGAACCCTCCATCCCTCTGGTGCCCGCTTGGCGGCCGCAGAACCCTCCCTGCCACCACTGCCCACTGGGCCGCCGCAGAACCCTCCCTTCCTGCCTCCGCTGCCCGCTGGCCACCGCAGAACCCTCCCTCCCTCCCTGCGTCCGCTGCCCACCGGGCCGCCGCAGAACCCTCCCTCCTTCCGGTGCCCGGGGGCTGCAGGAGGTGCTGGCTCAGCCGCTCCTTTAAAGGCGGCTCGGCCGTGCCGGGCTCAGAGCAGCGTGGGAGGCAGAGGCTGGTGCAGGCGCTGGGGAGTGGCGCGTCCCGGGGATCCTGGTGGCATGATGAGCGGCAGAGATCGCTAGTTCCTGCCCTCCCCGGACCGGGGTCCATGGGCTGGCCACCCCAAGATTGGCCAGAATGCCGCCTCTTACAATGTGCCGCCCCAGGCACGTGCTTTCTCGTCTGGTGCCTGGAGCCAGCCCTGTTCATAGAAATGGTAGCTGCACTACATAGGAGTTAAGGGCCCCAGCACTGTTGTGGAGGCACTAAGATTCCTGTGGAATCCCCTGCCTCTGTGGATCCAGGCAGGGCCATAGCAACAAAGAACGTGGCCCCCTCCGAACGTATGTCCGGGCGGGGCCCCTTACAATGCAGAAACTGGAATGCGGTATTTATTTTGCCACTTTTAGGGGCCCCGTTCCTTGCGGGGCCCCCTCCAGTCGGAGGGTACGGAGGGTGCTCGCTACGCCTCTGGATCCAGGAAATTCCAGAGATGGCCACCGGTTTAATTGCCTGGAGCGAACCCTGTTTCCCAACCTCATCCCTCTGAACAAGATGAAGATTTAATAGATTTCAAGGCAAGAAGGGATTATTATGATCATCTAGTCTGACCTCCTGCATAAAAGAGTATTCATTCACGCAGTAATTCCTGCATCAAGCCCATAAATTCTGGTTGAGCTACAGCATATTTGGTAGCAAGACACACAATCTTGATTTAAAAATGTCATGTGATGGAGAATCCACCTCATCTCTCAATAAATTGTTTCAGTGATTAATTTTCCTCTGTTAAAAGTTTTCATCCCTTTATCCACCTGCTAGTAATGCTCTCCCAAGTTTTGCAGAAGGGAACAATTGAGCTCAATGTGTGAGACTGCAGCAGACATTCCTGCTTTTGGCATGGGACATAATAGCTAAGAATACATTCCACCCCCTCTTACACCTCACAGATTGTGCAGTGCACATAATACATAATAATAGTACATAATAAAGTGAGTT
This sequence comes from Trachemys scripta elegans, assembly GCF_013100865.1. Classification (NCBI taxonomy): domain Eukaryota; kingdom Metazoa; phylum Chordata; order Testudines; family Emydidae; genus Trachemys; species Trachemys scripta. The sequence goes on from NC_048302.1 coordinate 55,267,830, forward strand.
TATGATACCTCTTCCCTACCAATTCCATGTCTAAGTTAGGTTTGTCAAAGACGACTACTCACACTCATGTTCTGAAAAGACAATTTCTCAGCAACCCTAAAGAAAAGAACAGGGACCTGGGTCCCCTGATTTTTCTTTGCAGGGCCTATCTAATCAGTGCTACATACTGTGTCACAACTGCTTCAAAAAATTTAAGTGTATTCAAATTTCAATGCTATGCTTGTACTGAATTCCCGACTATTCTCAGTTGCTCTCACGCAATTTCCATAAATTACAACAATAAACATAGTTTTTTGTGAGAAGATCTATGTTAGCTGCTTAGACACAGATTATATATTGCCACCATTCAATATTTACATCTTCTACTCTCCTAAAATCTTGTAAGGGCAAGAAAAAGGGCTTTCAGATAACCACCACAAACAAGGGAAAAATTCAATTTGATCAAATCTGTTCTAAAATATCCTTTGGAATGAATATTTGAACCAATTCCATTAAAATGAATGGATACTTAAATACCGTAAAATAGATCCACTTTTTCAAACAATATATCACCCTGGAGAAATGAAAATACAAACTGAAAGTTTAGAAGTCATGTGGGTTACTGAATGATCACAAAAATTTGCTTCATCTATGGAGCTAAACCATTACATCCATATATTACAATCAAATTATAGCAATAACTCTTTAATCCTGCAATAGACATTGCAAAATTGAACATTTGTTCCCTATTCCTATGGTTGCATTGACTTTAATTAGGTAACTGGTTCAATTGTTTTGATCTTTTCAATTGGGAGTACATGTGATGGGTTGAACTACAATTAAGATGAGCTTTAAAAATAGGTGTACATATTTTATGGGGTGTGGAGATGAAGTTTGTCCCTTCTTGAGGAAGCAAAGAATATGAGCTATGCAATTCTGTAGCTGTGATGGATTTAAGACAAAGTTATGAGAGATCTTCTTTTGTGTTTAATCAGTGATTGCTGACCTCTGTTTTCCACTATTGCTGGGAAGTGGTCAGTTAACCCTCATAATTAAGCAATAAGGCATGACAGAGTGCTGTCAGCTTGCAAATGTAATGAGGCATAAGGAGAAATCCATGGACGTGCTTTAGATACTTTTAAATGCACCTGCGTTACAAGTTACACAAAATGAAATTAACGCAGCTAATCAGCCACTTGGGAGCCATGGCTTTGCCAAAAAACAGGGGGTTCTAATGAACTGAGGGCAGTCTATGCGTATGTAACATGAAAAGTCCCTGGACAAACTGAATATTGAAAAAGGAATATAAAGAAAGAACGGCTTACTATATTTTATCATGTGACTGAATTGTGTGAATTAATACAGCAATCAGCTGCACTACATGCATTGGCACACAAAATGTGGATGCCTCAAACACCCTGTAGAAGCAGAGTTCCTTCAACCACCAGGATGTTAGTCAACAGCCTACTAAACCATACCACAGAGTGAGTGTCATTAGAGAGAGTGAGATGCACTTTAGACCCATTTTAGCCCCTCTCAAGTACACCCCTTTGTGGGCAGCTTTCGCTACATTCATATGTCTCCAGGTGGAACCATGTAGTTCCATGTTCACTGACGGATTTAACTGGGTTTGGCACCTGTAGGGTTACCATATGTCCGGATTTCCCCAGACATGTCCGGCTTTTTGGTCCCCAAATCCCCGTCCGGGGGGAATTGCCAAAAAGCCAGACATGTCCGGGGAAATAGGGAGGCTAGGATCTCCGAATCTGTGTGTGTTGGTCGCCTGCTGTGACATCATCTCGGTGCGACGCTCGGCTCCTGCCCAGGGCGTGCTGGGGGCTGTAGTCCGGCCGGGCCTCACACTCCAGGGAGAGCCGGGAGAGGGGAGCGGCCGAGAACTACAACTCCCAGCGGCCCCTGCGACGCGACCAACCTGCCCGGTGAGGCAGCAAGCCGTCGGGGGAGGGGGGGGGCGCGGGCCCCTGTCCTTTGGGTGGCGGGTGTCTCTGGGCACCGCTTGGCAGCCATCGCAGGGCTTGGGGGCGCCCCAGGGGGGGTTGTGGACACCAGCGCGTTGCGTGGAGCCGGCACTGTCCGGATTTGCGTCCCCCTGGGGCTGGAGGTGCGCCCCCGGCCCCGGGTACCAGTCACGTAGGGTTACCATACGTCCGGTTTTTCGGCAATCAAACCCCCGTCCGGGGGGAATTGCCAAAAAGCCGAACATGTTCGGGAAAAATACCGGACAGGCACTTCCTCTCCCACGGCTCCTCTGCTCCTCCCCTGACTCAGACTTCGGCTCTGTTTAAGAGCCAGGCTGCCCGAGCCAGCGCTACCGGCTTCGGGCAGCCCCCCGTGCCTCCGGACCCTGAGCCGCCGGCCGGGCACTTCCCTTCCCGGGCTCCAGCTGCTCTGCTCCGGCGGCGCAGGGTCTGGAGGCAAGGGG